>NW_005843375.1:111685-112820 GCF_000455745.1 Alligator sinensis | reverse complement strand
CCTGCTGAAGGGGACTACTTGCTGCTGCTGCGGAAGCACTTCGGTCTTTTTCTCCGCGGGGCCATGGGCATGCGGCCCCCGCACGCTGCACAGCCGGCCCGGGGCCATGCGGGCACTGAGGCGCAGGGCAAGAGCTGAGGCTTTGCCCGCGCCGCGGCCCCGGAGGGGCGTCCACGATCGCAGCGGGCTTGTGGCGCGAAAAGCAGCCCCGAGACACCCTCGCCGCACGCGGCGGAGGAGGCCTGTGGCCAGCGACCCAGACCGCTGCGCACATGCACTCGGTGGGCGCCTGCCACTGCCAGCGAGGCCCGTGGCTCACAGGAGATGAGCACACCGATAGAGAGCCCAGACCGTGGTATTTACCATCTCCACCGCATACAGCCAACAATGCCGCCGGTCCCCTGGCTTCTGCATGCAAATGATTATTCCTCTCCGTGGGAAGTTGTAGCTAGGTAAACCCCACATCAAATGATCTGCAAGAGCCCCCTGTGTAAACAAATTAAATGCAAAATACAAAATAATGATGTGTGTGTGGCATTACGTACATGTTTTTGTGTCACTCTGGCCCGTACCATAAAATGCAGATTAACATTTGTTAAACTCCATGAGTTAAGCACTGGGCAGATGCATTGAAATCGTGAGTTTACAAGGCCCTAGGTCTACAACACAATCCTATTTTCTATCCCTCTACTTTTAGAAAGGAATATCTGTTTCCAGATGGTGCTTCCTATTATTGGTTATGGAAACTTTTATTTCTAAAGAATTTGGAACATGCAGGACTGAACGAGATTTACATCGTATCTAATTCAAAGTTAACTTCACACAAAACAATACTTTCTACTCTCTCTTTCTTTTTTAGCTTCATGCATTCTGAAAACGTACTGGTAATGATAACTTGCAGTTGCACACAAACGGGCCTCTCTAGCATTGTTTCATATATGGGCATTTTCCAGAAGAATTCATCACAATCTTCATTCTTATAATTTTAAGCCCCAGAGAGCCAAAAAAGATCTGACTAGAGAAGCACATTAGTTAACCTGAGAAATATTCTGTTCATTTTTATATGCATTACAACTTTTAAAGATCAGAAATTCTGCAGGATATCAGAGAGGAGAATTAAATTCCAAAATCCAGA
>NW_005843375.1:97211-111654 GCF_000455745.1 Alligator sinensis | reverse complement strand
CGCTCTTCCACATCTTGTAGTGATGTGTAAAAAGAGATGGATCCTTTTAGTATCCTGTCAGGAGGTGAGGTGGTAATGAGGTGACAAACTCAGATGGATGTTGGAAAACTGGAAAGAGATATCTTTTCTGTATTTTTCTTTAGCAAGTTGTAGTTATTAAAAATGTCAAACCATTAGAAATCCAGATTATTATTATTATACTGTACGTTTGCTGTCCTTATTAAAGTTAATCATGCTTGTACATAAAAAAAAAAAACAAAAAAAACCCAACTATCTGGGGAAAGAAAAAACCCTATCTTCTCAGGTTTTACACCAACTGTACACTAATAACAACATTGAAATAATATTGTTAATACTGAAAATATTTAAAAGTTAGGAAATACCAGAATTAAAGTTGATGGTGTAACCTTAATCTGTACCATTTGTACCTTCCCCCTGCCCTCTTGCATATATGTAACTAATGCATAATCATTTATAATTTTTTCCATAGGACCCCTACCTCTCTCAGCATATATGCCTGCGAAAAGGTGGGCCTGGATTCACCCTTTCAATGAAAGACAAACTGTTCAGAGGCACTCTGCCCAGGTCCATAAATGAGTAAGTAAAAAACAGGTGAAATAAAGGCACTAGGGACTCTTAGTAAAAGGTCCTACATCTTGGTACTGGGCTAAGAAATGAGCAAATACAGGTGTTCTTTAATATTGTTCAGAGGCAAGCCTGTCCAGATCTTGGCTGAGCAGCTGTAGCTGGGTATAGGTTTCATAGAATAGTAGTCAAATATCAAGACCAGTAAGGATAAAGAATACAGATAGCTAGGGAACACCCTTCCATTGGACTTCCATCTGGGAAGAGAGCAGCCTTCATCTCCTGTATCACACAAGCGGAAATTAACGATGTGGACAACTTCTTGTTTCACAGTTGCACTACAGAGACCAACCAAATCCTGCCAGCTGAAGACCTGTTACTATAAGTCTGGTGACAAGAACCAGCATCAACCTCCAACACACTACCTGTGCAGGGAATTGTGGCTTTAAGCAACAGGGATGCAGCAAGGAGGCTTTCATCCTCAAATGCCACAACACCTGATTGTGGAGAATAACTCCTAGGTTTTACTGAGGTTCTGCCACAAACACAACTCAAAGTGGTATTAGGGCAAAATCTCCTGGATAAATATAGAAGATACTTGTCATATCAGAGTTCTTAGAAATAGCAATGGAAGCCATATGAATGCACAGCAGGCCCTGTCTGTCCTTTTCCCACAGGAAGGCATTAAGACATCAGCTTCCCTAGCCAAAAGATTCTCCCACCTTCCCTGAAAATTGCAGAAACTCTGTTGAACCTTAACCAGCACCAGATTAAAAGATATGGGGTAAACCCTGCCCACAACTCTAGTGGTCAGAAACCTTGGCCTCTAACTTGATCCAATTGAAGAAGAGATTTATGACTGAGGTAGACGCCCAGCTACAGCAGTAGACTAAGTGTCTATGGTCACCAACTATCCAAGAAAGGGCTTTATGTCAATGGTATATTGATAGACGATAGCACCTATCATGGATTCTCTTAACCAAAGTTGACAGGTTTGGTCAAGATCCAATAAAGCTTGACCTTATATATGCCACAGAGTCACATTGCACCTGGAAGAGCAACAGTGAATTTGGGATGAAAGCAAGCACTTCCATATCCCCTTGAGATACCAGTGATCCACCCTATCAAATATGTTTTCCTGCTCAAAAAATAGTAAGTGACACATCATCCCCACATGCTACAGGTTTCCCTTGCTTTATGCTGTACGTGCGTTCTTGGAAAATGGTGCATAACTTGAATTCACATAAGGGGAACCCACTTTACAATGTAACGAATAGGAATACATTCCAAGACTTTGTCTGTGCTGGCCCACAGACCCATTTCTACCATTTTACAAGACAATTTTGGTATTCAGCAACAGCAGACGTATACACAAGCAGAGGAATGTTAAGCTAGCAGGATACTTGGAAGCCAGAATGGGGATAGCAACCACAGAAACACGTGTCACAGACAATGAGCAAGGGGCACAGATCTACACAGGAGACTATTTTGATGTCCGTCTCTCCCACAATGCACTGCACAAAGCAACTGACTGTGGGTTTCCACCACACAGATTGCATAAGAGTGATTTTACCTCCCATATAACAAATTTTGTATATAAAAAGGGTCATTGTGTAAGAGCAAATTCGCACGTACAGAACCTGCATAAAGCGAGGGAAAACTGCATATGGAAAACATCCCAGATACAAGTTGTCAAAAGTTATGTAAACTGACCTTGGACAGAGGTCTGTTCTGGAGGGACCTCAGTTTCAGAAAGAGGGTTTTTTGCTACTTTTTAGGTTGTATGGCTGTTTGCAGACAAAAAAACCCAACAACAACAAAAAAACCCATGCTTTATCAGAAGAAGCAGCATGTTAGTTTGATGCATATTAGTTCGCACTTCTCTGCAGCATCTTTATAGATCAGGTGCTTCAGTGGGGCTTTTTTGGCAGTTTAGCTTAAGCTGATTCAATCAGCTAATACAGGAGTTTTCAACTGTGGGTACGCGTACCCCTGGGGGTACTTTGGAAGGCCCCAGGGGATATGCGGCAGTGGCGCAGAGAAGCCAGCAGCACTTCTGGTTTTGCCACTGTGTGCCACAAAGGAGACCTCCCCCCCTCATTTGTCAACGGGCCGCTGGGGGACCCTTCCCCCACTTGTTGACTGGCTGCCAGGAGACTCCCCGCCTTTCAACTAGCTGCTGAGGGTACCCTGACCAAAAAAGGTTGAAAACACCTGAGCTAATAGATAAAAGTGCCAAAAAAGCCCCACTGAAGCACCCAATCTCTACAAATGTCAGGTGAGCTGGGTCTAAGGCGCTGCCTCTTCTGGGCATGTGCAGGGCTCAGTGCAGGAATGTGCCGAGTTTAAAGTAAAGTGCCATTCTGTGGGGAAGGTGGGGCAATTAATGCCTGCAAGCAGCCTATGTGATTTATAAGGCTGTGCAAATCTTCAGTCCCTGGTTTGATTTGGCGGACATTCGGCCCGATTTGGTGGCTGAATAACTGAATCAAATCAGAGGACCCTTTAATCTCTCCGAATCAAATCAGAACCCTCCAAATCAATTTGGAGAGATTCAGCAATTTGGACAAAGACACAGCTTTAAATGTTTTTTCTATATACCTCTAGGTAGCAGGCGGCTCGTGAATGCTGTGATGCTGAGGTTCATGAGGTGTCCCACAGAAGCGCAGGGGGCTCCGGAGTGCGCTCAGCAGCAGACCCAGAAATGGACCAGAAGCACTTCCAGTCCACTTCCAGGTCTGCCAGAGAGCGCACAGGGCCCCCCACCCTGCGCCCCCCCTGGCTTGGCAGCTGGTGCCTCCTGGGTCTGAGGGAGTACCCAGGGTTCCCCTGCGGCCGATCACCTAGCTGGGGGAGTGCAGGGGGCCCTCCAGCATGCTCCTTGGTGGACCCAGAAGTGGACCAGAAGTACTTCCAGTCCACTTCTGGGTTCACCACCAAGCACTTGGGGGGCCACCCGCTCTCCATCTGCCACAGCATCATAGCATTCACAAGCTGCATTGGTACCTTGAGGTATGTAGAAAAAAATATTTAAATCTGTGTCTATGTCTGAATCGCTGATTCTCTGAATCAGCATCGAATCTTCAGATTCAGATTCGGCCGAATCGAATCAGGGACAGTGATCTGAATCAGCAAATCGAATCACTGTCCCAATTCGAATCGAATAGGCCCCGCTTCGCACACCCCTAGTGACTTACTACGTTATGAGCAGCAGTTCTTGCTTCTTCAGAGCTCTACCTTCTTTGGCAGCAGACTGGATACAGCCCAGCTGTAGCAAGGTGCTCACTGCTGGCCAGGACTCAGCCCAGATAATGGAAAGATCTAGTTTAAAGAAGTCATTTGATTCCCATTCCAACATCTGTAGTTGCTGATGCAGAAGCCCAGCACAGCATCTTCCCACAACCACAGTCTGCCACCATCTCTCAATATATGTGGAAGGAACACAGGTCCTAAGGGTGGATGAAGGGAAGACATTTTTATGCCTAGATGACAATGGGTATTTCCATAGTGGTGGCATACCCATTAAAAAAGTCTCAGCACCATTTACAAAATCTGGGAGTCAGTACAACCATGACAGGCAGGTTTCCTCTTTTGCCAAGCTCCAGACTCCTGAGCTTAAATCTCAAATGGGCATGGGGTCACACCATTCTGCTGCAGGGGAGGACACACCAACAGGCCCGGCCCTTCATGCGTTTGCTACTACAGGCTCAGCAGCCAAATAGTCAGCAATGTGATTCACCAGGACCAGGTCAGAGTCACAAGGTTCCAGTAACAGAAGTACAAGGTCAAAGACAAAAAGTAGCATAATAACATCATTTCTAGAACCAGAGTCCTTGAAGAGATCATCATTTGTTAGCTGGGTCAGCTACTATCAAGCCCAGGGCCCCTAGTCTTCAAATCACTCTGAGGCTTTTATCTACAACAAAGGAAAACATTTTGAAACTTGGTACCAACTGGAGGGAGATGGATGTTAAAGGCATAGAAATCTCACCAGCAACTACTAGCTCCTTTGCCAAGACGACAAGGGGGATACTACAGTCCCTTTCAGAAATCATCTCCTTAGTTGGCTCCATTAAGCTTCCCAGCATGTGGCAACTGGGGCACGGCAACATCAACACTGGTCTCTCTCAAAGGTGACAAGGGGGGGAAGCTTTACCCAAAACAGAAGGAAATAGCTGCATCCATCCCTTGTGCTTCCTTTTAGCTTTTCACCTAGCTCTCCCCAGACCCCAGACAGTCTTCCATTCTGTATTATCAGGAAATGAAATGAAATCTGCTGGAAGGAGTAACCTAGCAGGATTCAGTAGCAGCACCTCAGGGGCCATATCACCTCTTACTGAGTTTACTTATACTTTTTTGCTGTCTCCTCTGCCTCCAAAGCTTCTGCAAGATGAAAATGAACAGAGTTGACACATTTAGCTAGGTCTAATGGGAGAACATTCCTAGGCCCAAGAAAGACCAGAGTATTCAGGGGAGAGGCTGGCTTACAGGATGAGTCAGTGGGTAAAACATTGGTGCTCTTGGCTCCGAGGGGCAGTGGGCAGGACATGGGGCAGTGTTTATGAGCATATCCTTATTCCAAGTACAAGAAAAACCGTGCCTTTGCCAAACAGTAACTGACCCTTTACAGGGCTCCCTGGAAGGACACCACAAAAGATCCTGATGCCTTCAACATCTGGCAGTTGGATGTTATTTTTGTGGAACAAGCAGGTTACAGAGGTATTTATACCTTAACAAGGGAACAAGAAAAAAGAGTTCCCACAAGGCAAAGAGTGAGAGCATGAGGCAGTGCTGAAACATACATGGATGGAGCAGAATCTGTATCACTTTAGGTCCTTCAGATAGACCAACAAGGGCAAAAATGCCACCCACAAGATCTCCCTCTTGACTATGTTTGGTGTAGCTGCCTTTGTTGGTCAGGAGGTCGTATCTTTTGCAGGCTCTCAATATCTTAGGCCTCATACAAACATCTCAGATGCCTTCATGTGGAACAAGGCACCCATCAGCAAACAGCAGATCTCATGCCTTCTGGTGAGATTGGGAAAGGAGACAATAGAATTAATGGAAATTACCAGCATTATGGTTGCAGAATACAGTGGCAACAGATCATAAGGCTGTCAGTTTAAGGAAGCCACTTGGATATACATTCTGCGGGATGGGGTCATGGGTGCTTGTTGCAAGTCTAATAAGAGGGAGTACAAATGCAAATACCCCTAGTGGACTGTTTCTTAGCCAGGGTTTGTCTTTACCACTGAAAGGTGGAGTTCTTACCCTCATAGATTAGTCCCCTGCTTTTGCTGACAATGTTATAGAGTGATCTTCATATTCTGGGTATCGTTACTTTCAGATGTGTGAGGGTTAGAAGTAGCAATTTCCTTTTGTTAACAAATGTCTGCAAAAAATAGGGTTAGACTCAATGGCCCCAGAGGGCCTAAAGATAAAGGCTACTGAAGGAGGTATCCAAAGACTATAACGTAGTATCCTCCCACCACATACTCTCATTACCAAAAAAAAGACTGCTGATGGAGAAGCCTTCTTGAAAGCAGATTCAAGATTTGCCATAAAAGTTAGCAACTGAAAAAACAGCTGAAGTGATAGGAAAGAAAGAGAACACCATACATCCTCCTTCTACAAAAATAGGGTACCAAAACAAGGAGAAAAAAAAGAATACTTGAGGGACAACATAAGGGATCCATCCCTTCTGGCTGTACTTTAACAAACAGGGAAGATAGGGACACAGGCATAACAAGACAACCAAGACTAGGTACTGTGTACAGACAATCAAAAAGCCCGAGGCTGAGTAGATTCAGTCTTGGCAGGTTTGTCTAAACTACACAAATTAAACTGAAACAGAAGTGAACTGATGTTTACCTTTGATTCAGGAAATGCAGCCACATGCCTACAGTGGCTCAAACCAGAAGCCAGGGCATGCTAGAGCTGGGCTCTCTGGCTGTGTGTTCACTTCCTTTTCCTGCTGCCCCTGAGGTCTCTGGTATTTAAATTCAGAATTACAGCAGCAGGAGGACTCTGCAGGGTTGCTCATCACTTCTTCTTCCTGCTTCTAGGTATCTCTGGGATTCATAGTCCACAGTCACAGCTGGCAGTATGTTTGTGCAGGGGAAGGGGTGTTTAATCCCCGCCTAGCCCCACACCCCAGCCAGGGTTTGCCTGGGTGGGGCAGCACCTAGGCTGGGCTGCATCCCTGACTGGGCTTGCCCCACAATCCCTTTGTCAGCCAGCCCTCACTGCTCTACCTAGGCAGCAGAGGGGCAGGGCCAGCCCTGCTCTCTGGAGCAGACAGTTTAGGACTCCAAAGCATACTGGGATGCTGGGGGACTGTGATTTAACTTGAACCAGAAAGGGGTCTGGGACAGAAGTTTCATAAACTGGTTTGAACCAGGTCAGTTAAGTCTGATACTAAATTCAACTCAGGTTTATCTTAAACCAGTTTCAGCCATTTTGAAACTGGTTTATGTGCACTTAACTTCTGTTCTGTTATAGGTTTAAACCAGTTTCTGATCACTTAAACCGGTTTATGTGCAACTTCTGTCCCTAGCCCAGTGGTCACCAACCCAGGGATCCCAATCAACAGGTAGGTCCCAGAGCCTCTTTGGGTTGATCCTGGGTTAGAGGGACAGATGGGTGCATGCGCAGGCACACACCCACCACCCCCAGCAGGTCAATCTGTGGGGGAGGGAGTTGGTGGAGGCCAGATCAAGGCCTCCACAGTGAGCAGCTGACTGTGCAGCCCAGCCAGGAACAGGGAAAGGCCAGTAGGGCCCCAGCCCATCTGGATGGTGGGAGGATTGGAGCCTGGGGGGCTTCTCCAGGGGCATGGGGGTGGGGCTCACTCCCCATCTCTGTGGGGTCAGAGCTGGCAGAGGCAGATGCTGCTGTGCCTCAAGTCCTACTGCAGCTGGCCACGTGCGGGCACAGCTCAGCTCAGCAGCAGGGACTCACATGGGGGCAGCCCCAGCACAGCTAGGTCTGGGAAGATCTGGTCATCCAGGGGCCCGACCACACTTCTGCATTACTGCCGCACCTACCCAGCAGCCAGAGGAACGTGGCATCAGGCCCAATCCTGGCTGGGTCTGGGACTCTCTGCACTGCAGGGGTGCATGGCGAGAGGCTTCCGTGACTGCTGGGCGCAGCCTGGTGGAGACCCCAGGGGCCTATGTCCTCCCCCCGACCCGTGCTCAGGATGAGGTGGCTTGTGCTGCCTGCCCACTGTGCCCGGAGCACAGGTGAGGGGGGCACAGGCTCCTGAGATCTCTGTCGGGCTGCACCCAGTGGCGGGAGCCCCCTGCCACACATCCCTGGGCCACAGAGAGTCCTGAACTCGGCCACGCTGGGCCCTGACCCCACTTCTGTGCCACCATGGCATTGTGCTGAGCTGCGCCCACCTAGCAGCCAGAGGAACATGGCACTGGGCCCCAGCCCAGCTGGGTCTGGAAGTCTCTGCAACCCAGGGGTGTGTGGGGTGGCTCCTACTGCTGGGCACAGCTTGGCAGAGGCCTGAGGGGCCCATGTTCCCCCCACCTGTGCTCCAGGCACAGCAGGCAGCCCAGAGCATCAGATGCCTCCTCCCGGAGCACAAGTGGGGAGGGGCATGGGCCCCTGGAGAACAACTGTAGGAGGAATGGCCCTACCCAGGGCCTCCATAGTACAGGTGTGGGGGCAAGGGTCCCCACAGTACAGGTGAGGGGGTACAGGCCCCTGCCAGGCTATGCCCAGCAGTGGGAGCTCCCCTTCCCCCCCCCCGTGCCCCAGGACAGTGGAGAGTCCCAGATCTGGCTAGACCAGGGCCCAATGCCATGTTCGTCTGGCTGCTGGCCTGGTCTGGGACACTCTGCAGTCCTAGGGTGGAGAACAGGGCAGGGGGTGGGTGTGGTAGATCCTGGAGTGCTCTTTACTTCCCAAAAGTGTTCTTTACCATAAAAAGGTTAGGAGACCACTGCCCTAGCCCAAGTGCCTGGGGTAGGGGAACGCATGGGGCAGTTGTGACTTCTGCCTGATGCTATGCTGCTGTTGTGATTATGCAGCTGTAGTAGCAGCTGCTATTTTCCCCACACCCCACCTCTCGAGGTCCATGCCCAGGGCTGCTACCCCAATTGGCCAACCCTAGTTATGATACTAAACAGGGACCAAACTAAACAAATGATGGAAGAATGGGAAGGAAAGGAATAAAGGGAAGGGTGAATGAAAAATGATTAGAAGAGAGGGAAAAGGAAAACAAAAGCAGTGAAAAGAGAAGGGGAAACTTGTTTTATCTAAAGCAAGGTACCCTTGCCCTCCCCACCCAATCGGGCTGTATCCAAGCTGTGGGGCTTCTTGCAGACAGGATTCAGATTACAAAGAGCCCCATGCACTGGATCTGGACCTACTTCTGCCAGTAAAGCAAGCGGCACTGTGTCAGGCAAGGGAGCCAGAGTGAGTAACACAGCTGTCATTCAGCCTCCACCATCAAAACACATTTCCAATGGGGCTTTATAACCTGGACTTTATTGGGAAGACTGATCCATACTCGTTCCACCCCAAATTCCCAGCCTCTCTGGGATGCTCATGGGCCAGATCTTTGATACTCTTGACCTAAAGGGAAAGGGAATCCTTGGACAAGGAGGGAGTAAGCAGAAAAAGAGGAAGAAGGGGAAGAAGAATGCTGACAAATAAGTAAACCCAACATACACACAAAAAAGGGAATGGGACACCAAAATGGAAAATAGTTTTTACCGTAAAAGGGATGAGAAGACAAGAGGAGTCTGCTACCTGAGCAGAACAATGCAGAGTTGCAGTAGTTGTACTACTAACATCATTTGCAGAGTACCCAGCAGCAACAATAAGGATGGTGCCCAGGAAGGGGAAAGGGAACAGTGGCCCATTCAGAGTACAGACTGACACTGCTGTGGGAGTGTATTGAGGATGTGTAGTTATGGTGGCTTCTTTGTTCAATCAGTCCAAGCCTCCTCCTAGGTTCTTATTTAATCTCAGTAAATTCAAGCCAACTAAGCTCCAAGTTTCCCTTGCATTTTTTTCATCAGTTTTATTCCCCAATCCCAGTCTCATCACCCAGCCAATCCTAATCTTAGTTTATTTCCTCAATTTCTGTTTGTCTTAATCCACTCCTTTCCCTCAGTTCCATATTTGCTCCCTCTGTATCCGTATAAGAGTGCCTCAAATTTTGTGGTCCCTATGGGTCACTGTGATCACACTTCAAGTATTCTCAATTTCAATGCCAAACCTCACTTGAGTCTGGAGATTTAAATTGAAATAGTCCTTACAGATAAACTGAGCTTCATCTGAGCTACAGTATACTCAGTTACTCTATGAAATTGATGCATGGTTGAAGCTAATCAGATGCTGAGCCATCCTTTGAGGATGCCACATACTGTCTGGTCAGTGCTAGTAGCAGTTAGTTCAAGCATGCTCAGGGAACACAGAATTTTTAGAGATTTTAGCTGCTAACATTTAAATCTCTTATGCGTTTCTTACTGTCTCTTTAAGTTTTCTAATTTGGACAGATTTTCACGGCACATCTACGACACAAAAACTACTCTTGCTACATTTTAAGTCCATTCTATAAATGTGGGGCAGTAGAGTTATTAATAAAGCAAGCATACCAGAAAAGGCCTTGTTCTCAGAAATGGCTCATTCATTTTGACAGATATTTTTTGAAAAATTAAGGCTGAAACAGGTATCTGGCATGGAGTGTTCAACCTATGTGATTATATTTTGAAAGTGTATAAGCAACTAGAAATGGTGCTGTAACAGGAAGACAAATATTAACAAACAGTGCTACCGTCGTTACACAGAACTGAAGAAACCTCTTTTAAAAACTTTTGTGATTTTGGCAGTTAATTTTGAGCACTATGAGCCCTTACTTCTATTAGTGCATAATCTTATTGAGGAAAAACTTACTGGAAGACAGTGGATAAACAATTATTGACTCATAGGAATAGTGCATTCTTGTAGATCCTCTGAAGAATAGATTATTTTGGGTAACCTTGTCCTGCAAGGGGACTATATTTTACTGCTGTTAGATGGAATAGGGAGTTCTAAGATGCAGTAACCTATGGCGTGAAAATTTTGCACTTCACTCTGCTAGGCAGCATGTTTGGGTTTTGCTACATCTAGAAAGTGAGGATTTTAGTGAACCCTTCCTGTAAGCTTACAAAGAAGCTAAGTCCCAATGAAACACTGTAAAAGGAAAACCCTTTGAACATGGTTAATTACAGGCTATGATTATATTTCATGCAATTAGATTGCATGCACTGTCAACTATGATCATAAACCTGATCTTGAAACCTGATTAATCTAAACTACCTCATTTGTAATTTACTGCCCTGTTACCCAATTACCAGAAATCTTCCTCCACCCCTGCTAAAGTTCTACTGTTAGTCATCTTTTGACAGAGTTTTATTTTTACTTCTTAGAAAGTGAGTATATACTAGAGAGATCAGGTGATTGTGATGTCCCTCACTGGATTAAAATGCACATAACTGTTTCAGTTGCTTGCACATAGGAATCAATAGATTGAAGTTACACCAATAACTAGGGGTGAAGGCTCAGTCAACTGTGTGCAGGTGTGGATGCATCCCACTGGCCCTATGGGTAGTCAGCTCTGACAGCTGTCAGAGCTAGCAGGTCACTCATTTTTGAAAACTTCTTTAGCTCACTGGCTAAGTTGCCTTCTGCCTGCTCCTCTACTGTCACACTTCATAGAAATGTCTTTTAACTATAGACTATCTGCATTTCCTTTAAAGTCTCCTACTGTCCTGCCTATTTTATGTTTGTAAACCAGCTGTGGATTGCTGGTTAAACTCATGTCTGCCCTTTCCAAACCAATCCCCACTTCTCCCAACTTTATTTACCAGCATCATGCCCCTACATTTGTTGACCCCAATAAAAAATAGCCCTGAGAAACTGCCAATCAGCTGGTGAATTACTAATGTTTTACCAGATAATACTTTCACTGACACCCTACAACTGAATTGGCTAGAGAAGCAATATATGAACACCTTAGAGCGTATCAATTACCAATTTCTGCCTTGTGGATCATCCAACCTTATCTGGAGGTAGAGATGGGGCAATACTCTGGGGGTCATGGCATAATAGGGCACATTGCAGTAAATGAACCAACATACTAAAGAGGTGCTCTGATCAGGGAGGCTGTAAAATGATGGCTACCTTATCTACATTTGTGCAAGCCAGCTCTTAAGACACAAAACAAATCTTGCATTGATTCAGGGTGACTGGAGTAGAGCAATCAGTATTAATCAGTTATCTGTTTTATCAAATATTTTTCTATCATACAGATGGATCCAAGACAATGTTCTCAGTATGCTTATTCATTTTCCCCATACAAGAAAAAAAAAAAAAAAAAAAAAAAAAAGGGACAAATAGACCAACATCCTCATTCACCATATTTTACCTGGTGCACCTAGGAACAACACTCCTCCTAGTGCAATTGAAAATTGATGATTACATTCCAGCCTAAAGTAATTAGTTCTAATTAGACAATACCTTTAATCCTTAACAACAGCCAACTGATATGTAGCTGAAAGGCAGATAGTTTTCACCAAGTTTTTATTCTTACACTTACAAATACTTTCAGGATCATGATTTGTGTTGCCTATCAAAAAAACAACACTAAAGTACCTGAAATCCAGGAAAAGGAGTTTAACTGAAAAGGAATCTAATGCATTGAAGCAAAAAACTTCACTCAGCTGGCTGTGCTTCTTCCAGTCTTCTGCAGGTTTTTGCTGCAGTCTGGGTTAGGAAATCTCAAGCTGTACGTGCAAAAGTAGGATGTGGAGAGCTAAGTCTCTGAATCACTAGGATGAGTCCCAATTCCTTGTCACTCATGTAAACCTGCTATTCAGAGTGGCTGCATGTGTAAGCATGAGGCAAGGCTCTCACCCTCATTCTGGTACTCTGAATTGTTTTGGTGTTCCCCAAAGGGAGAACCCCAAGCCAAGACAGCTAGAAATCAATAAGAACAAAGTGGACATTTAAAAAAAAAAAAAAAAAGAAGAAAGAAATGGTGGGGGGAAGCCCCTCATATATACATATGGCATAAATTAAGTTGGACAAATAGTTTAATTGTAACAATACTGTAATAGTTATCAGAAAAAAAAAATACTTGTCAAGTGTTACTAAATATGCCAGTACAGGAAACTTTGACTGCAAGTATTTAATCCCTCCCACCAGGGAGACTATTATAAATTTGGATATTACTCAGGATTGTGCAATTAATTTAAATCTTTCTCTACATGTAACTACTTGATGGTAAGTTAGAAGCCAAGCCCACTTCTTGGTTTTACACCGGTGAGAATCATCAATAACTCCAATGAAGACCGCAGGATTACTCCAGTGGGTGAGGAAGATCAGACCCTCAGTTAACTTATTTTGAGAGGATGGGAAAAACTGTAGAAATCTTTTGAACTAAAGTGAAGCCAAGGTTAAAACATCAGTAAAATCATTTGTTCTCAGTGCCTCATGAAGCACCCAGCTGCTCACGTACTTTCGCAGGGTGGATTTCTCACATTTTTTGCTCTCCTTTCATTGTGTGGTTCTTTCTGTCGGTTTCTTCTTACCTCACTCCTTTCATATTTTTCACTAAACCTTCCCTCCATCCCTGAACTCTCTGCTTTCCCTCCAAAGAGAGGAGTACTGCTGTCGCTGCCTCTTCTGGTCTTCTCCCCCTCTCTCCAACCGTCATCCCTGACTCCTGCTCCAACCTTCCAACGGTTCTTTCCACGGAGGGCGACCGATAAACATTCACACCCAGGCAGAGAAGCCCATGTAATGCCCCAAATGCCACCTAAGCCCTTTAAAATGGCAAGAATAGTCTCCTGAGGGCACTTTGCCCAGCAACCTTTTTGCACCTTGTCTAATGAAGGAACAGAAAAACAAAGAAATGAGCAAATACTGCAAAATTTTTAGTAGATAAATCTCACAAACTGAAAATTATGATTCAACTGGATTCACGCCCATTGTTTTCACTCCCTCAAACACCAATGATCTAGTTCTCTTTCAAAATTTCCTTCTAAAAAACAAAATTTTAAGCTTGGGTTCTCGAGCATTCAGACATAAAAATACATCTTAAAATATGATTTTGATATCTTATGTATAACAAAAGACTTCAACCTTTATTTTATCTTCAGCTAAATCTGTTATCATTAAGGCTGCTGACTAGGAAGTGGGCAGTTGGGACTTGGCTCCTAGAGAGCCACAGCCCAGCAGACCATGAGCAGACCAAATCAAGAACAGATGAAGTCTAGACTAGTGTCAAGAATCAGGGAAGACAGATTAGGAGGCTTAAGTCTATAATGGATTGAGGTATGGGTGGTCACCCTAGGTACATCCATGGGTCAGAGACCACAAACAGGAAGCAGGAATTTAGATCGAAGTTGTTAGCCATGGTACCCAGAACGTGGGCAATCACCAAACTAAAGCCACAAGCCAGGGGTCAGCACTGGAATCGGGAGGTGGCGAGTCTGGAGCAAATGGATCGGTAGGTACAACCCAAGGAACAGGAAGCTAAGCAAGACCCAGAGAACCAGGACCAAACAATAGAAAATAGGAATAAGAAGCTGTCATGGCGGGGTCCTCGCGGAGGGCCATGTGCTCCTTAAGGTCCCTCGCTCCGTGTCAGGCTGGCCCAAGGCACCCTCTAATTCTCGTCCGCCACGTCTTGTTGAAGTATATATATAGTTGGGAGGCTGCCTATGACTCCCTGGGCACGGCTACTCGGGACCTCTGTCCCCACGGTTCTCGGACCCCCTGGGGGTCTCCCGGTATAATGGGTGCTCCTCAGGCACCCTAGCCTTATGGGCTACGCGTGGCTCCTACCAGCCCC
>NW_005843375.1:84180-96286 GCF_000455745.1 Alligator sinensis | reverse complement strand
CGCTCGCCTCTTAGCTCCAGGAGCTCCTGTCCCTCTCAGCTGCTGGCAGGGAACTGCCAGCCTGGTCTCAACCCTGGGCTTTATAAGGGCCAGGCCCTGCCTCCTACAGGCAGCTGGCTCTCCTTAGTTGCCCCCGGCAACCCGCAGCTGGGCTCGTTACCCTGGCAACCCTCAGCTGGGCTCGTTATGACCTGCCAGGGCTCTGTCTCTCTCCCTGGCAGTTTCTCCCCCCCTAGGAGCAGAGCACCGAGGTGCTCTGCGACAGAAGCCAGAAACCCAAGGCTAGACTATAAAAGACATCT
The DNA here is from genome assembly GCF_000455745.1 of Alligator sinensis. Lineage (NCBI taxonomy): Eukaryota > Metazoa > Chordata > Crocodylia > Alligatoridae > Alligator > Alligator sinensis. The sequence goes on along the minus strand of NW_005843375.1, from coordinate 95,984 downwards.
GCTTTGTTAACTAGCCAGCTGGGTATTAAAAGGGCTGCTGCTTATAAGCAGGCAGGCATGCTCATGCAGGCAACTGCAGCCAACTATAAGTTATTAGACTGTTGGCAATCAGGGCTACTCAGATAACCAGGGCAGCTGGGGGCAATTTAGTCTGCCTGTTGCCTTGACTCATGACAGTTATTTAGTTTGTGAACTTAATTTTTAAATAGGTGCTCTTAAAATGGGGATTAGTGGGAATATCTCAGGAGTGAGAATGGGTCTAATACATGGTCTGAACCATCTTGAGAGAGTCCTTGGGAAATGACAAGCCTTTGAGTGGTGGTTTGAACTGAACATAACATTACATTATTATTAATAATATTAAAGGTGACCTAGTCACAGGTTTTATGGAGATGCTGTATAAACTCCATCACAGGAGGTTTTGTAAGAATGGGACAGAAGTTCATCAGGGATGGTCCTACTATACCTAATCCTGTCTCAGGGATGAGGAAATGTTAGGTCACAGGAGTCAAACATAAGGCCTGTGGGCCAGATTTGGCCCACAGAACATCTCTAGCTGGCTCACTGGAGGGCATTGGAAGCTGGGCCCTTTGGTACCTTTGGACATGGCTATCAGCAGTGAGCTTGGATTGCACCTGCAGGCCATCTGCACTCTGGATCAAGCCCATGGGGTGGCCCCACACATGGGATCTAGCCCACATACTGGCCCTATATTATTCAAGCTGTTGGGGCTGCATAGGTTAAGCACCAATGGTATATATCATTTTTAGTCACCTACCACACACGCATCTTTCATGAAATCAGCGCTTGCCACTGGAGCCTGTACTCCTGCCACCCCAATCCATGCCCCCCTACAGCCGCCCCTGCTGGACCCTGTACCTCCATTGTCACTAGGCCCCATGCTGCTGCCACTGCCGTGGTGGCCATTGCAGCAGCCCTCATGCCCCATGTTGAATTTGGCCTGCAATTAACCCCATGGTCTGGATCTGGCCCGGGACCCCAGGAAAGTTTGACACTTAACCCCATGGTCTGGATCTGGCCCGGGACGCCAGGTAAGTTTGACCCCCCTGGGTTAGATGATCTTAAGCCACTTCCAGCCATACATATTTCTACAAAACTCTAAAAATGTGGTGAATTTGGACTCTCCCTAGTATGTGGTCAATATCTGAGAGTCTGGGAACTGCATCTGCCGAAAACAGTATATTTCTATTTTGTATATCAACAAGAGACACCTAGCAGATGGAGGTATTCCTGTGCATTGCTACTAAGTCATAGCCTTGTTGAATATTATTTTTCATTCTTACAGGCACTAGATATTTTGCAAGTACAGATCTGCATGATATGTCAGTCATAGCTGCTGCAAATATTTTTAGATTTAGAGGTGGAAAGCTTGAAACAATATGAATGCACAGATTCTAAATGAACACCTGCAAAAAGCCAACACGCTATTTAACACGCATGTAATTTATTTGAGTACTCCACTAGATGTGTACCTGTAAAGCTGATAGCATGCAGTCTCCTGAGGATTGTTGTTACTTAAATTCCTCAAGGTATGATGTTATGACACAAGCACAAACACTTCAGAGTGATCTACTGTGTTTATAGAAAGATTTCACAATGTTTTCTAGGTATATTTAACTTGTTTATATTTTCTTTTTTAAAAACAAAGTGCAAAGACTAGCATACAGTATAATACAGACATATAAATCTTCTATCTCCAAGCTCCTAAAGTTCCAAAATGTGCCTCCTGTACACTAGGCATATTTCAAAATAGGTTGCCTTCTTTCAACAAATCAGCATGCAGAACAATAAAAGCCAATTAAATCATACAGGAGTCTAATTCTCTCTGCAATGGACATGTTCATCTCCCATTTACACTAATGGAAATCACTCATATTCATTAGCAGAAAAAAATACCAAAATGTTTTAAATTATGGGAAATGGTCTAACCACGTTAAATAAGGTGAGGAAAAAAAATCAGTGGTACTGCTACATTAGTCTTTTTACTGAAGGAAAATACAAGATGTTTCTTTTAATATAATAAATAATTTTTAAGTTCTTTCATAATAAAGTTATTAATTCACTAAACTAATCTGAATCAGTCACTGCCACAAAATAGATAGGCAAGCCTTTTGTAAAAGAAAGAAAGAGCAAACCATTCAGTTTACCTATTGCAACACCTCCTAAAGTTCTAACATCAAAGTCAAAAGGAGTTAACCTTCAGAATGTCTACTGAATGGCACTTAACCCAGAGCAAATCCCGTACTAAGTTTTTACAGTACTAACATATGTATTCCTAACTGCAGAAGAAAAAAACAAGCAAATAAATATTTGGTTTAGGTTTTATGTCCACTTCTGCTCAATTAAGTAATTCAGCAGTAAAGAACATTGTTCCGCTGGGATAATGCCAGACATTGTTTCAGTCCTTGGCTGCAGTCTTAAACAGCATGAAAAGTGGCTCAATAACAGCTTAACATATGCCCCAGAGAATCTTGTTTAAAAGTGACACAGCAGGACTTTTCCAATTGAGTAATATTTATAGACATATTCTTAACACTTATAGTAAAATATGTTAACAGTTTGAATCGACTGCAGGAGTTGTCTATGCATGGCAATTATTTGGGTCTCCCATACAAGAAAAACTCTACCGCCAGATCACTTAGTTAAGCAGATAGATGATCACTCCCCACACATGCTCATAATAGCTAAAGGGAAGAACTCATCAGCTAAAGGGGAAGGCACTGTGTGCTATATTTCTAAGGCACGCTAACTTCACATCAGAAAAATGTTAACAAGTATTCACCTGCAGGCTTGCCTACCTCTGGGAAATGGAAATTCCCCTTGTAACAGTTCCCTAGTTTCTGGCTTGGAAGTCACTTGGAATTAATCAATCTGGATATACAATCCCCAAAGTAAATCAGGGGGAACAGAGAGCTAAGAAATATAGTATTAGGTTGTATTGCCTAAGAAGGGATTCCCTCCTTATTTATCCTGCATTATAGCTACCTAGATTGAAACTCCAGGCACCTAGGGTAACACAGGGATTTTGCAGAGGTTGCTTCTCCCTTGGGGTAAGTAGGTAAGCATGTGTCTCTTTTTAAATATCCTGTCTTGAAGTCATGTTTCAAATGTAATGATATGGGAGAATTCTGACAATAAATGAGAATATGTAAGCCACAGGAACAGATTAGCTCCTAAGCAACAAGTATTCTCGCATCATACAAAATAACCTAATAAAGGGAGAAGACATGATAAACAAATAATTTTCCCCTAGTAGAATGCTATTCAGTTTCCTCTGAGGTGTCAGCAGCTCTGGGCAAGTCATATTAAGTAAAGGAAATGTCTCACTTTCAGATTTTTAGATGTTTCTGTATTCTGTCCAAGGAATGCTGCATTCGCCTCTCAGTTTTTCTCCATAAAGCTAGAAATGAGGCTGCTTTCTTGGCATTATCTCCATAGCTATGATGTAAGTCAGGGAATTATGAGTAGGACTGTGCAAATAATTGATTTTTTGCTCTGGCTGCCACACTGGAAAAAAGTTTAAAAAATTGAACTGAATGACCTTAAAAAAATTCTGCTTTTCTTGCCAAAACAAAAAAATCTGAAGTATTTCATTTGGAATACTTGTAACAAAAGCCAAGGAAACAAAATACTAGATTCACAAAACTGGAGGAAGAGTAGGTATAGATTTCCAATAGTTTTTTGGTTCAAGAACTCACCCAAAATATAGGAGCCCCAGATTAAATTCCTTTTACTAATTCTCTCTAAAGGGAATAGGGTATACAATTTAGGAGAGTGACCTAACCTGTCATATTATAGAATAATTTGGGGTTGATTCCTCTCCATTTTTCCCACTGATGCTATTCTCCATTGTATATACCAGTGGTATTCAACCTTTGGCCAGTGGGTCAGATCTAGTATGCAGAACTGTGTCATCCAGTCCATGGGGCTTCCCACAGGTCTGGAAATTCAGCAGGGGAGCAGTGGCAGCATCATCACAGCTCCCAGAACCACTCTCTAACTGTCAAATTTCTGAACCCTGGTGAGCTCCATAGGCTGGATGAAGTGTCCCCAAGTACCAGATCACACCGGTGTGCTGGATCAGTTTGTGGCCAGAAGTGGTGCATGGTCCAGGGCGGGGGGCGAGCCCCCAGCCATATCTACCACGCAGAGCTGGGCCATGCAGGGTCACTGTGCAGCTGGATCTGGCATGTGGGAATGAGCCAGCACACTGGATTGTATCTGCAAGCCAACCCCACTCTGGATCAGGCCAATGGACTGACCCCACACACAGAATCTAGCCCACATACCAGACCTACACTGTTCATCTAGCTCCCAGGGCTGCATAGGTTGAGTACCACTGATATATACTATATTTACTCATCTACCATACACATTTTTCCTCAAAAGATCAGCCCTTCAAAATTGGGGTGCATCTCAAGCAGCAAAGATAATGTTCTACACTGGAAAGAAAGAAAGCATGGAGACGCTATAAAATTACTGTCATGCTTTTCCCCCTGTCAGGCGTGAGGAGGGAAGTAGCAGAGTTCACCCCCAAAGCTATAGAGTTAACCCTTTCACAGTTGCTGTGGAAGAGGCAGTAGCTTCCGAGATCCTTGACGCTAGGAACTTTGACTACCAACTAAATTTCCTCCATTCCCTTTCTTTGAAGATAACTAGATTGGTACCACAGAGGGATCATGAAATGCATGCTGCTTAGTCCAGAAATATCTTTGTTCTTCAAGCAAAATCTACCCGCAGTGATAGGTGCCTCATCAATCCTGATAATTACATAACCCTGTAACTGACAAAGAATCTGCTTGCTGCATGATGTTCCTGATGGAAAAGTCCTATACAAGCTTAGTAGTAAATCACATAATTTTTGCAGGAAATTTCTCACTTATTATTACATTCTATAGGCTTTAGGATTCATATCTAATATGACTTATTAGATTCCATAAGAATTTCAAGCAAGTATTTTATTTGACTTCAGATGTCATTTTAAAATCAAACTATTTTTTGGTTTCTTTTAACAATGGATTTAAGAAAGTGCACACCCCATAAGTTTTCTGATTTCTGGGGCAAGGATCATCACCTTTGTTACATATTTATATGATTACCAGAATGATGAGACTCTGATCCTCTGAGACTAGAAGCATTACTAGAAGACAAATGACAGACAGTAGTAATTCTGAGATAATTTTCATATTAAACACTGTTCAAAGAATTTAAATAAAATAAGGGATTAATTCCCACATATCTCAATATTATGTACAATACAAACATTCTTAATCAAACATAAACAAGTTTCCAGTACACTCACTAGAATAAATAGCTTTATTTTTGCTTTAAAATAAGAAATGGAAAGACATATCATCCTGCTCCTCCCTCAATATCCTTTTCTGCTGTGTTCTCTCTCAGCCTATCCTGTTACCATGTTATCCCAGCAGCCATATGTCTAGCTGTCATTGTTGTGTACTTGCAACTCTGCTCACTTTTAGTTGGAAGAGCTGCATATGGAGCACCCCCACACACAAATAATTTAAGTTTTATAGTGAATTTAGCTGTAGGGTAAGGAACACACCTGACAGCTCTGTTGGCTGACATAATTTATTCACTCATACAACAAGTCAAGTCTGTGTGGTGGCAGAAGCAGTGCAAATTTTTCATTAGTCTTATGACTGGTTTGAATTCTGCCTGTAAATGGCTCCACATTTCCTTGAGGTCACTGGAAACGTGTGCATGTTTAAATATATCATTTGGTCCAGTGACTATTTTAAAAGAACCACCTCTCGGGGTTCTTTCTGCAGGTCCAGTGAACCTTGGTTTCTCTTCTGAGATGGTTAGCCAAAATGCTGACTGATGAAAAGGAAAATCGTTATTAAAATATCCACATGCTGCGCAAGCAGCAATAGAACCTCACAAAGTAGGTGGGTTAGTATTGTCTCTATTTCACAGGCGAGGAACTGAAACAAGAGTTAGTGACCTACTCTATAAACAGTTAGAGCTAGATCCTATTCTGCCTGTTAGATGCCTAAGTGGAGGAAGGAAATTGTAAACTAAATGCAATCCCATTCTACCCAGTTTGAGTCCAGGAAAATCTATTAATATTACTTTTGTTATATATTTTCATGTTACAAAGTAGCCTTAAGACTAAGTCGCAAAATAGAGTGAGGACGAGGAGGCCCCGTCTGACTTCTGTATTTAGTTTTTTTCAGGGATTTGAGCAGGCTGGAATAGGATCACACTTAGGTGCCTAATTCTAATCAACCATGTGGCCCTTAATATCAAATGCAGGACTAGAACTCTAATTCCTTTCACCCAGTTCTGTACCAGGCCCTTACTCTTATAAGCACCAATTGCTTGAGTGATAATTTTGTGACATGAACCAAGATATGGAATCAGGACACCAAAAATCTCCTTTCCATATAAAGTTAGTGTAGGAACCCAAAACCTAAACCAACACAAAGAATAATTTCTTTAAGACACATGAATGCTGTTTAATTTGCCAAGGAAGCACGTATATCAATTGAAAGCTATTGTTTATGTAAATAAACAATTTACACCACTCACCTACTTGCAGTGTGCAAGCTGTGTTGGTAAGATATTCACAGATTTGAAGAAATTCATATTTATCATCCATCATAATAGAGCCCATATTTGGTAACGTGTATACCAAGTTTGTATTTTAAATGTTATATTTGAAACAAAGTACATAGGCACAGGAATGGATAATGATCCTGACCCTCTTTGTAAAGTAGTTTGAAATCTATGGATGAAAAACACTATATAGGAAAGCTACTTATTGTTCCTGACTAGGTGTTGGAGGAAGAGACTACTATCTGCCATATCTGCCATGCTTCATAGCAAAGGACAGTTCCACAGAGCAGTTCATCATTCTGTTCCAGACACTGCTTATCAAGTGGAATATCTGGACTGTCTTCAAAACATGACAAATGCTAGTTCAGAAGGGCAAGAAAACAAGATCACCCAGATAGAGATAACAGTTTAGATCACTTTGATCTAAACTGTTATCTAAAGGTGTCAGGCAACGCATCTGACACCAGGGACTATTAGCAGTATAATAGACCACTGGGTCCATGGTATTTTCCCATTTTCATCCATCCAAGTTCATCTTAGTTAGCCCCAGTGGGGCTAATTTGGCCATCACAAATTGTGTCCCAGTGCCAAGACAAAAAACTATGGTTACATATGACACCGGCATCCTACAAGTGGAACAGGACAATTCTAAAACTCCAAGACAGAATGCAACCCTTAACTCATACATACCACTGTGCAGCCAAGTACGTGCTTTACAAGCTTCTTAGTCTCCCTTTGACACATCTGATATTGACTGTTACTTAATTTTAAAGCAAGGTTGACAGATCATTGGCTTATACATGTAGAGCCGGGTTTTTTATTTATATGTATGTCTGGGCCGAGGGGCTGTGGCCAGCAGCCCGGGCACGTGGGCCGGGGAAAAGGTCGGCACGGCGAACTAGAATTAGGCACTGACGTGTAGAGGTTGATTAAAGATTATTTTACTTGCACCGTAGATGGTCGCAGTGCAGGCAGGAAAACTTTCTTGAGTTGCAGTTACAAAAAAAAAAACACGTGGAGTTTTCTAGGCTCCACAAAATGAACACGAACAGAGCTCTGGATACACACTCACGGAGTTTGCTAGGCTCCGTGGAACGACCGAAATGAGAGTCCGAAAGGTGACTCTCCACGAGCGCGCAGGGTAGGGTACGTCGAGGGATCGTGCGACGATGGGGAGAGGCTCTTGATGGCTGATCAAACCACCATTCGGTCTGAGATTTACGTAGAAGTCCACGAGGTAATCGTGGACTCCTTGCTGGAATTCTCTCGGATTTCTCCCGGAATTCTCGGAATCGGGGTTCTCAGGATCCTCCTGAGATTCTCAGAGATCTCCGACTTGGGCGGAAACTGCTCAAGCCTCTTATACGGCTAGCAAGCCAATCGCTAGCCGCCATGTGGGAATAATTTAGAAACAGCCAACAGTGGGAAACAAATTTACATATGGGTGGCGGGAACTCCTTTGCACCGGGGTTGTCTCTATGCAACTGAGAATTGCACCATGCAAAGAAAGCTCCTCGTGGCGGGAAATAATTCTGCAGTGCCGAAGCACACACAAAATCATACCCTTTGGGTCATGACAATGTATACCATTCTTCCATGTTTGAAAACGATTTAGGAGGTTGATGAAATATTTGACTAGCTGAAAATGTAGATCCTTGATATGTGATGTCAAGGATTAAATGGTAGCCCACCTAACTGAAACCCTAATATGAAGTAGATCCTTTGATTGTACTAGTCCAAACTTTTAATAAGAAAGCTTATACATTTAACATAGGGTGGTTTGTTGGACCTCATGTAGCTATGAGAAAAACTAAAAAAAATGTAGTTACTAGTTAATTTAATTGTTAGAAACTTGGAATGTGTCCAGCTCATCACTTCTAGCATGTAATTTCACTGGAAAACAGTAACACTGAATCAATCAACTGATCTTGCTTTTATGTAGACAGGTGGAGTGCAGATATTAAACTTCTGTAATATACAGATGCCTATCGGAGGTTGACAGCATTTTTAAATATGATATTTATTCATATTTTCCAAGCTGATGTGAAAGCTATTCATATACTTTACTACAAGCCAGGATTACTCACTAGATCTGTCAATCCCCAAAATTAGTTTTTTAAAAGACCATGTAAAAGTCAGTAAAAAACAGCTCATCTTTTTGAAGGCTGAAGACAGACTAATATTTTACTTTTCAGGAAAAGATAAGGGTGAAACATCAGGAAGCAGTGGCATATACAGAACAGTAATACTTAGAGGTAATACTTCGAGCTTTCCGTTGAGAATTATTACATTATATGAGATTTCCACACAGAACTGAGACTCAACAAGTTGCCTGTACTGCAGAGAATTTAATTTTTAAGTTAAATATTTGCTGAAATTTAACCAACCACTTTAATTAAGATATCTTGTGTGGAGTGTAATTAAACCCTTATGTTAATTTTTTGTATGAAAAAGAAGCTAATCTATAGATGCTATGCATTAGCAAACCATATAGGAGGTGCGCATGTAAAAAAATAGGCACTAACTATAACAGTCTCTAGTGGCTTGAGCTACAAGAGCTGCTCTTTTAGTTCAGCAACAAAGAACTCATCTGGGTACTCATCTGGGAAACTGGTGATGTGATTTCTACAGCAGTTTCTCAAACAAATTTTCTGTTTGATCTGCTAATTGAAAACAATTCACAACAGCAGCCATATTCACACTTAACCATTTACAGTTACATAATTTGGGACCAGATCATGCTACCTTGGAATTAAATGCAAAAATCTAGTCACACTTCAAGCCTCTCTCTCTTTCTGGTATTTTTTGTTTAATTAATTAGCCCTACGCCTAGTTAATATATTTTTTTAAAGAAAATAAATTTTAGAACCAGTATACTTGAAAGGAAAGATAGAATCTGTAAGATCCAAACAAGGTGCTCAAGTGATATTGTTAGAAATTAGCTGTTTCACAGATGCCACTTTTTCATCAACAGTACAGTGATTAAATAGTCTTTAAAAATCTATTTGAACCAAATTCTATTTTCAAAATTCATCTCAAATTTAGGTATGTTACCAGTATTCTGATTAAAAAGTATATTTAAATGAGGCAGCCCTATGCAGTATATTTTCACATATAATTGTTCTGTTGAAAGTCTTCTTCTTCATTTACATTTGCTTTCACACTTAGAGAGTGGTACTACTGCAACATGCGTGTTTCTCTTAGTGGGAAACATTAAACAGCACCCTGAGTCAAAAGACAGTGAGCCTCACTGAGGATTAGTCCAGCAAAAGTAATAACCTGGTACTTTAGGGTGTGTGTAGATGAAATGGGGGACTTAAATTGAAGCTGTGGGTTTTTAAAAACACCACTTCAATGTAGGGCCCTTTAAACCCCTGTGTCGTCCACACACCCAAACTTACCTACCTTTCCGGCAGCAGGGAGGGGAAGGTGACTGCCAGTGGGCACAGCGGTCTCTGGGCTGTGGGAGTGGGAGGGGCTGATGATTCCTTCCATGGCAGCAGTGTCCCTCACCCCCAGGTGGCACCCGCCCTCAGGCACCTGGCTTGGGCAGTCCCAGGGGCACCACAGCTGTGTAGGAAAGCACCGGGCCCCCATGCAGCTCAGACCGGCAGGCTCCAGGGGGGAAAAAAAAAGATCAGGCTCCCCGCTTTTTTTCCTCTTCGGTGGAGCCTGCCTTCCTGAGCTGCTGCCAGGTTGCCTGCACCAGCTTCCTGCAAAGCCCCTGAGCTGCATGGAGCCCAGTGCTTCACCCTGCAGCTGTGGCACCCCAAGTCATTTAAGGCACATTATGCTGCCGAATTTGCTACAGTGGCAGGAATTACTGCACAATACGCTGCCGACACGTGCAAACACCAGGCCTCAGTTCTGCAGAGGGATGCTTATAAGGAAAAGACTACTTCTATGTGAATCCATGAAAAGGACTGGATCTTTGGCAGATCTTATGCATGGGGTTGTCTCATGTATTCTACATGGTTCCGAGAAGAGCACTTAAACAAAATTTGTCATTTTGTCACAGTTCTGTGCCGTTTTGCACACTCAAATTGTAAATACATGAAGAGGATTGTACTACGTTATAGCTAATCTATTTTCAAACACTACCATAAACAATGCTATCAACATGTATGAAATTAATTAAGAACTTAAACTTACCAACCAAATGTGTGTATGTGCAGGATCAGAGCTTTCAACTTCTATACCTTTCCAAAGGGTATGATGATAAGCTTTGGAAGTGGAGCCGATTTAAACATAAAGCATCATTCAAATATGTGTCTAGATGCAGGGAAGAGATATAGTTAGCCATGTGAGAGTGAAGTCAAGGAAAAGGCAGAGTAGATTTGCACCTTATAAACTAACCAAAGTGCAGTAGATTTCTAGCATCTCTCTCTCAAATAACTATTCAGAACATAACCTTCAGTCTAACTGTGAACAAGGAATTTCATAGAGTTCATAGATTTCATAGACATTTGGTCTGGAAGGGACCCCGGAGGATCATCGAGTCCAGCCCCCTGCCCCAGGGGCAGGAAGTCAGCAGGGATCATAGGATCCCAGCAAGATAAGCTTCCAAATGTGTCTTGAAGGCATTCAAAGCGGGTGCTTGAACCGCCTCTGGCAGCAGGCTATTCCAGACCTTGGGGGCTCGGACAGTAAAGAAGTTTTTCCTTACGTCCAACCAGAATCGGTTGCAGTGGAGTTTGTGACCGTTTGATCTTGTCATCCCTTGGGGTGCTCTGGTGAACAGATGTTCCCCCAGATCCTGGTGAGCACCCCGATAAACTTATAGGTGGCCACCAGATCACCCCCGAGCCTGTACTCTTCCAGCCTGAAGAGTCCCATGGCTCTCAGCCTCTCATCGTAAAGTCTGTTTTCCTGACCTCTGATCATGTGCATGGCTCCTCTGCACTCTCTCAAGCTTCTCCACATCCTTTTGGAATTGTGGAGCCCAAAACTGGATGCAATACTCCAGCTGTGGCCTCACTAAGGCCGAGTACAATGGGAGAATGACGTCCCAGGATTTGCTTGAGAAGCATCTATGGATGCAAGCCAGCGTTTTCCTCACTTTACTAGTCGCAGCATTGCACTGCAGGCTCATGTTCATCTTGTGGTCAACCATGACCCCTAAGTCCCTTTCATCTGTAGTGCTAACCGGCGTAACACTACCGAACATATAAGCATGCTGCAGGTTTTTCCTCCCAAGGTGGAGA
>NW_005843375.1:78866-84075 GCF_000455745.1 Alligator sinensis | reverse complement strand
TGGCCACAGCGCACAAAGCCAATTGGCTCCCATCGACCACCACCCTCTGGGTCCGACCACAGAGCCAATTCCCTAGCCAGCGGATCGTGGTGAGGTCGAGGCCGCAGTTAGCCGGTTTAGCCAAGAGGTGATCATGGGATACCAGATCGAAGGCTTTTTTAAAGTCAAAATATACAACGTCGATCTCTTCCCCCTTGTCCAGGTGATAAGTCACCTGGTCATAAAAGGAAATGAGATTGGTCAAGCAAGACCTACCCGCAACAAACCCATGCTGAGTATCCCTCAGGATATTGCCTTCAGCTAGTCTGTTAAGGATGGCATCTTTGATAATCTTTTCCAAGGCCTTCCCCAGGATAGAGGTCAGGCTGATGGGCCTGTAGTTTGCCAGATCCACTTTCCTCCCTTTCTTGAAGATAGGCACCACATTGGCCCTCTTCCAATCATCGGGCACTTCACCAGAGCTCCAAGAGCTGTCAAAGATTTGTGCCAGGGGCTGAGCTATGATGCTCGCCAGCTCCCTGAGTACCCTTGGGTGTAACCCATCAGGGCCGGCTGACTTGAAGGTATCCAGCCTGTCAAGGTGTTTCTTCGTGAGGTCAGCTTCGATGGAGGGCAAGGAATCTCCCTCATCTGGGCCTCCTTGACCCATAGTGGGCAAGGCCGTCCCATGAGACTGGTGAAAAACTGATGCAAAGTACCCATTTAGCAAGTTCGCTTTTTCCTGGGCATCGGTTGTCAGTTGCCCCATCTGGTTTAGCAGGGGTCCAATGATGCCCTTGCTTTTCCTCCGGCTCCCCACATATCTAAAAAAGGACTTTTTATTTTCCTTGGTATTTGTAGCTAGCTGGAGTTCCATTGCAGCCTTGGCTTTCCTGATTTGCTCGCTGCAGGTCTGGAGTATTCCTCCTTGGTGGTGATTCCAGTCCTCCATCCTTTGTAGGTCTTCCTTTTAAGACGCAGGAGGTCCGCCAGTTCCCTGGAGAGCCAAGGGGGTTGTTGTGCCCTTTTGCTGCCTTTCCTCCGAGACGGGATGGACTTTGCTTGCGCATCCAGGATTGCTCCCTTGAGGAGCAACCACTCATCCTGAACTCACCTCTCCATTGGGTTGTGGCCTTTTAGGGCCTCTCTGACAAGCCTCCTCAGCTTGTCAAAGTCAGCTTTCCTGAAGTTGAGGTCTTCTGTATTACTGACTGACTTGCCAGCTTTATGGCAGATGGTGAAGGTGATCAGCTTGTGGTCACTGTCACGCACCTTCCCTTCAATCGTTAGGTCACTGATTAGGTCATCCCCGGTTGCCAGTATGAGGTCAAGCAGCACTTTACCTCTTGTTGGCCTGTAGACTTCCTGCATCAGATAGAGGTCATCCACATACGAGAGAAATCTTTGAGACCGCTTGGATTTGGCCGAGCACTCCTCCCACGAGATGTCTGGGTAGTTAAAGTCTCCCATGACAACCATACACTGGGAGCATGCAGCCGCAGGAAGGATATGTTTACTGTTTTTCTCTCTATAGCATGAAGCCTGATGTGGGATTAGGGCCTGAGGAAGATTCTACACACAAGTAGAGACAGTGAAAATACAGTTTCTTTGTTCAAATGAAGTCCCTCATTCTGTGCCATTATAAGACACTAGGGCTGCCTATACTGCTCAGTGGTGGTGGGGGGGGGGTATATTTTAATTGGAGCAGTTCTCAGATTGCTGCTCTAATTAAAACAGCTCACTGTCACGTGTATTAAGCTCCCACGCATTTCAAAATGGCCACAGAACACTTTATTTAAAGTTTGTTTGAAAAGGTTTAGATAAAGGGTATGGCCATTTTGAAATACATGGGGACTTAGTACACATGATAGTGAGGCAACGCTGGACTCACTCAATTAGAACATGAATGAGCACATCTATAGGCACCCTAGGTGGATTTTTATTTATGCTATACATAGGGATCTCCATAAATCAGAGAAAAAGTGCCCCCTACAGTAACTCCTTTAAATTTGTTTGTTACACTGATCCATCCCCCTACCCCACCCCCCATCCTGATTGGCAGAGGGTCCCAGTTGGCCAGGCCATTTGCTGCTGTTCCCCACTGATCAGTGGCAAATGGCCCAGCTGGCAGGGCCCATCTGCCAATCAGGGGCAGGGGGGCAAGCAGTGAAATAAAAAAGAAATTGAAAGGAGCTACTGCAGGGGGTACTTCCTCTGTGATTTACAGAGATCCCTAGCTATACATTCTTCCACCTGTTTTGTTAAATAGTGACATGGGCATCTCAGTTATAGACACTAGCAAATATAACATCTGTCTTTGCAATGGATCTGTTCCTGTCTTCCTAATTTTTCATGATTTTCATTGGAAAGGAAAGTAATATTTAGCTTAAAAAGTGTCCCTTTCAAACCTCTTTATTAAAGCATTTGGTTAATCTGTAAGCCAGTGTTTTGTTCTAAGAGTAAAAAACTAGAGATTGCTATTTTATCTGAACTAACTTACCAGTTCCTGTGTTTATCCTCCATCTCCCCCACTACCTTCTCCTCCTACACCCCCTTAAAAAGACAAAAGCTAAGGATATACTGTATTTACTCAAATCCAAGATGAGGTTGTTACCCGCATTTAACATGGGGGAAAAAGCCCCTTGTCCTGGATTGGAGTATGAGGCAGTGGAGGGGGAGGCAACTATCATAGCTCCAACTCAGCGCTGGAACCACAACTGCTCCCAGCCACCTGCCTGACCCCTTCCACTGCCTGCCCCCGCCACCTCTTTCCACCATTGCCTCCCCCACTGCCTGCACCCATACCATATGTCCCCCCACTGCCTCCCCTACCACCTTTCCCACACTGTCTGCCCCCACTTCTCCTATCACCTGCCCCTTCTGTCACTGCCTTCCCTACTGCAGCAGCTTGAGGAATAAATTTAAAGAGATCCCCCAATAATTATCTTCTAATAATGGAGTATTATAAACATTTTAAAGATTTTCCATGTACAGAATCTAATAGTGGGGGTGGGGGAAGGGAATCATTTAAAATTCAGGGTTTTTTTGGAATTGGATATATGGTAGTGGTGATTGGGCAGGATCGCCCAGCCCTCCGAGGAGCCTGCAGGGAACTGCAGGAGGTAGACTGATATTGGTGAGGGACCTGTAAAACTTACCTGCCAGAGAGGGAGCGCATAGGTTGGCACAGCACATGGCGCAGCTGTGCCGCTTTATAAGACCACTGTCTGCCTGCCTGGGCGGTGCCCGGCAGATTATGCCAGTCCTGTATGCCACTGTGTGGGATTTAAAAGGCACTGAGGAAGTACTGGTCAAGGAGGACAAGGAAACAAGTACTGGGCAGGTGGATCCCAGTGACAGAGCAGGCTGATAGGCACTGGACTTGTGTGGCACCCAAGGAGCAGAGTCCCTGTCAAGTGTAAGCACAGGGGACCAAGTACCCTCCATGCAATTTCCCCCTTCTCTCTTCCCTCCCCTCCACCCCCATCTCCCTTAGGGGAGAGCATGCCAGATAAGCACATTTTTGCCTTTTCTTTTTCTCCCCTTTTTTTTTTTTTTTTTTGGTTCTATCATTGACCCTCCAGGTCTTAGAGGGAGGGCCTCTACCCTAGTGAGAGAAGGACTGAAGGACCAGGCCCAGAGAAAGGGCCTGAGAGTGGAGGCAGAGAAAGCCCCAGACATACCTGTCCTGAGATGTCTAGCAGCTGGATGCAGAGCCAGACTATGCACCCTCATCTGTATCTGAGTGAGCCAGGATGGTGGCCTGGAGCAGCAAAGCCAGCCAGAGAACCTTTAACACCTACATCTGGTGAGTGGACAGGGTGTAGGGGAGGCAGAGCCCCAAGTCAGCTGCCATGGTAACGTGAGTACCCTTGTAGGAGCCCTAAGAGTACAGCACTGAATCCTCCTATCTTTAGTAAGACCAGGACGTGGCAGGCGAGTAGGCAGAGGGCCCAGCCAGGGTGCTTGCAGCCTAACCATCATCAGAACTGCAGGTATGACAAGGTAAATACAGTATGTTTCTTTATTAGGGGACCCTAATTCACATCAATATGTTTTCAAAGTCAACAGCTTTGTAAACCTTTCCCCAAAACTAAAAACTTTAGATGTTATCAGTAACAGTCATCATCAACAATGATAGCATGAAAACAAACAGTTGTAAAAACCTGGAAAAAAATCATATCACAATTTCAGTGAATCCCTGTGTAAGTATCTCCCCTCAGGGTATAAATGTGGGAGATTAAAGGATCTGTAAGAAAAACTAGTTCTAAAACAAATAGAATACTATGATTTAGAATACAAGCTAAAATATTAATGTTGTTGAATAAACTGATTATCTTGATCAGAAGAACCATGATGCACTTTAACAAGATTTAAAGAGAAAATATTTTAAGAATAAATTACCAGTGGAGCTGTGTTAGAAGTCAACATGCTAAATAAAACAGAAAAGTGCAAAAATTATTAGGAATAGGATCAATATTGGATTGAAATTAAATTAATCTCAGAGTACACTTGGAATTAATTTACATGTGAAATTTCACCTGCTTTTCAGTGTGGTGTTATTTCATATAGTGGCCAGATGCTCCATATTTGGTAAGGCTGTCCTATATTCTGGGAAACTAGCCTACTTTTGCCTGTCCCTTGGTAGCATAGTGCACTAGCTTTTTTGTGCAATGTTAGTTTCCGCTCTGTGGTCCACAGGGGCAGTATCTTAATTTCAGACTTAACATAGGCTTTCAATCAGGTGTTATCACCAATATTCACAAAATCCTCTCACCATGTTTGATGGGGTTTTCAACTTCAGCTACCTAGACTAGTGGGGTAAGGGCTAGAGCTCGGGTATATCCTCCATGCCATGGGGATCTAGGCTAAATCATATGAGTGCTATAAGTTCCCATTGTTTCCCACAGTTTACTCTGACAAAGTAGGCTGTTACTTATGAAAAAATATACCTTTTTGAAATAGTTCGTTTCTAAGGTGTCACCCTGCTCTGCCTTCTCCCTCCACATGGTATGCTCAAGACAGACAAGGTCCTCCACAATTCACTGGAAGAGAATCATGGGATGTACCCCTAGAAGTCTGAGGAACATACATGACCAAAGACGGCACCAGTTAGGTATAGTAACTCAGGTATGGCCAATATCACTGGGCATTGGTCACCTGAGTTATCGCTGAAGTGAAAACATGCCTCAGTAGAAGAAAAGCACGCCTGCTACTGTGATCAGCAGGA
>NW_005843375.1:55171-78632 GCF_000455745.1 Alligator sinensis | reverse complement strand
CCTCCAGCCCCATGTGCCCCCCATGTTCTCCCCCCTCCCCATGTCCGGCCCCATGTGCCCCCCCACCCCCTGCGTCTGGCCCTGTGCACCACCCCCGCCCCCTGCTGCTGCACCCCGCGCTACCACTGACTTCCAGGAACAGCGGGGAGGGAAATTTGCATGTGGCAGTGGCCACCACCACCTGGTGGCAGGCAACATCCCCCCTCCCTCCTCCCCTCCCCCACTCCTCCCCCTCTCTGCCAGCTGTTGGGACCAGGCAGTGGCAGCAGCAGTGGGGTGGGGGGTGCGATGGCAGTGTGGGGGCACTGCCACTGAAAACACCCCCTTCCACTTCCCTTTACCCTTCCTGCTCCCCTCTCCTCTTCCCTGCCAGCTCCCACTCCATGCCGGCTCTTGTTGGGGGGTGCAGAGCAGCAGCTCCCTCTGTCCCTAATGCTCCAGGCCCTTGCAGCCAATCGGTGCATACCCTCTCGGCAGCACATGCACAGTTGGCCCAGAGCATTACGGACAGACAGACAGACGGAGGCTTTTATTATATTAGAATACATTCTAAATACCAATTTTGGCATTTGATTTTGTGTTTTTTATAATGGAAAATTAGAGATCCCCCTGCATGCTTGCTGCGGCTGGGTGGGGGGCCAGCTCCCTGCCACTGCACACACTCCTGAGGGGGCAGGGGGACCCATATTCCCCAGATCTGTGTGCAGGGAAAGGGCAGGCCTGGGCATGGGCTGCCTGCTGCCGGCTCAGACTCCCTGCCCTACTGCCCTCCCCTGGGGCCTCTGCAGCCCAGCGGGTGTGACCTGGCACTGCAGGGCAGAGCAGGGCTGCACAGAGAAGCGGCTTGGCACTGATGAGGCATCCCCTGCCTGTGTGGCAGCAGTGAGGGGCACAACCCCCTGCCACTGCCCCCACTGCTGCTGCATGGGCAGGGGATGCCTTGCCAGGGTAGCACAGAGCTTGCAGCAGCAAGGAGTTTCCCCACATGGCCCAACTCTGCCCTGCAGTGCCAGGTTGCACCCACTGGGTCGCAAAGGCCCGGGGGGAGGGCAGCAGGGCAGGGAGTCCCAGCCCACAGTGGCAGCCTGAACCTGCCCCCACCCCATGTACATGCATGGGTCCCCATATTCCCCCCGGGAGTGTGCACAGCTGTAGAGAACCAGCCCCACCTCCCACCACCTGGATGGGCCACCTGTGGCCCCATCCTGCTCCCTGCCAGGGCCCTGCAGCCACACACTCCAGCCCCAGGCCCCAAGCCCCATGCACCACCCAGCTGGACAGCAGCCCCAGCCCCAGCCCAACTCCCTCCCTCCTTCCCTCCCTATGGGGGCCTCAATTCCCCACCCCCACGTACTTTCAGGAGCTGCTCTCCAGGCTGCCTGGCAGCCATGTGTATATATATATATATATACACATATATATGTGTATATATATATATATATATATGCCCATGGTGCCCCCTGCCAGACTGCCCTCCTCCGGCTCCCCCTCAGCCCCTTACAGGTTGGAACTCTGCCAGCCTGCAGAGAGCTCTTTACAAAACTGCAAAATCCATGGGTTTTTCTGTTAAAATAAAAAACCCATGTTTTCCTTGGGGAAAGGGGGAAATCTGCATTTTTCTCTGTTTTTCCATGGGAGACAGAAAACCCTGCTCATCAGGGATCTGCCATAAACATTTTTCTTCTTCTTCCCATTTTTTTAAATCTGAAGTAGTAGAAGGCCTGTGTATTAAAGTCAAGGAATTAAATTAACATTTTAATACCAACTCCTCACATACATATGCGATTTGTGTATTAGTTGTGTTTCTAGCAAATATATTTACTGCTTTATTAGGATGACAGTCTCTTTTAACACTGCTTTTCAGTACTGTCAGACCTTGCATAAGAGAGGTATGTGTTACAAGGGAAGGACATATTCCCTCATGAATTTGTGCAGAAGGCACTTACACATTAATAAAAGGGTTTTCTTCACATTCCTCTGCTTTCCTCCCACAGTAACACTGTATTCTTCTTTCAACATTAAAATGGATACAGAAGCATTAGTTTTGCCTAAATCTATATAATATACACAAACCTACTTGTCCTTTACCATACCAAAAATGCTAAAGTGTTTTTAAAAATCACTTCAATAAGGCTGTTATAACAGAAGAATTTCTGACTTCATGCTGAGAAATACATTAGTACTGCTATACGTTGCATAAGGGGAAAAGAAACTATTGGAAAACACTAGTAATCAAAAAGAGACAGTAACACTAGGTCTGCATCTGTGGGAGATGGGACTCACAAACCCTTAATGTCAAATGTTAAAAACAGGGGACAGGCTTAAAAATCATGAGATTAACAAACAATAATACGTTGGGAGTTTATTAACCTTTTGTTTTTGAGCCTTTAGGATACACTTAGGTCATATTTTCAAGCAGCAAGTAATTCTAACTTCCCCTCAACACAAAAATCATACCCCATGTTAAATTAAGCCTTTTATAGGCATAAAATTCCAGCCCTAACTCTATAATGGACAAAAACTTTTATTTAAGAAATTAAACTACTGGTAGTGTCCATAGTCACTTATCACTGAGAACAGGGGTTTAGGTAAATTAGTGAGGGACAACCTTTTCTGCAAGCATGGCACATGTTAACACCTGCACACTCCCCAAGTGCCACTCACTGCCTGAGTGCTGCTTTGCTCTCTGCACTATCTGTCACTGTGTTTCCTGCTTCCTCCCTGACCTGTCAGAGTCCACACACAGAGGCTGCCTGTACCACTTGTGGTACATGTGCTGTGGGTTGGCCACCCCTGAAGTACATCATGCTACATATTGGAACTCACAATAAAAATCATGAGATGACAACATTGCAAATCGGAGGGAAAAAAGGATAGGACTAACCAGAGTCCAAATACAAGACACCATATGGCCTTCCTATACCCAGAAATTTAACCTGAAAGCAATCAACCGCCATTCTTCCCTAAAAAAACTGCTGCTGACTCTCAGTGAGTACTAGTCTGTCCTGCTGCTTTATATTCCCCCACATATTCTGAGAAACCAGCTGCCTTCTGCCAGTTAGGCTTGTAAAAGCACAAAGAGCTTCTGGGGCAGTGGGAGAATGTTGACCAGACTAATTGCTGGATTACTGGCAGCAGCTGTAGGAGCTTCCACTGTCTAGGGCAGGTTTTTAACCCTCAACATGCCATATTTCTTTCTCCCCCAAGCAAACCAGGATGTAGAACTCAATATGAACTAGTAAAGGAACATCACATTAACAGAGTATAATGTTGGTGGAAAATTATTATAATCATTCTGTACCCTTCTGCAGCAAACTTGAAATATAATTTTATCACTCTACTGGAGGGACTACCCTGTGCTCAGGATACTCTGAATTTAGTTATCAGTTTAAAAATAGATAACTTTCGAAGAGGTGAGGGATAACTAGCTAACACACAACACTATGCAGAAATAACCAGGGATAAGACAGTTTCAGGATAGCAGCAGCTCCGATGTGAAAATAATCTTCTGATAAAATAATCAATATAAACATCTGCCATGCTGTCTTCAGAATCCAGATAAACACAAATTTAGACCCAGATACCAAAACAAGTGATTAACATGTCTTGCTAACTGCATTTTCTTTTGTTGCTTAGACATTTAATACAAATTTGCCAACATTTTTCTCGAACTACTTTTTCTCTCAGTCTTGAGAACACAGTCATTTTATTATATCATAATAATCTACAGCTTGATTCTATTTACCAAGGCTGCAGAACATAGATTCCTATCTGTTAAGAGTATTTCATAGAGACTATCCAATTCAATTACCTTCTTTTTTGTATGAAAGTAAAAATGTTTTGGTCTGTTAAATTCTGTCCTACTGACAGACACTTGTTTCATCCCCATTTCCAAAGGGACCAGTTCTCTAGTTCAAACTGTCAGCCTGATTTGTAATTATTCTTATTGCATCACATATAAACATAAAGAAACCTCCATTATAGTAAGGGTAGGATAGCTCTTTGACTTTATAGCTTTCTGCTTAAGAAACAGAAGGCCTGAATAAAATTCTGACTCCATGACTGTTAAGTAAATCCAAGAACAAGATTAGGCAAAAGAACAAAGTAAGGTAGAGGTATTATTGTGGTGGGGGTCTGCTATAGACCACCAGATCAGGAGGAAGTGGTGGATGAGGCTTTCTTCAGACAGTTAGCAGGAGTTTCCCAATCACAGACCCTAGTTCTCATGGGGGACTTCAATCACTCTGACATCTGCTGGGAGGGCAATGCAGCAGTGCACAGGCAATCCAGGAAGTTCTGGGAGAGTATGGGGGGCAACTTATTGGTACAAGTGCTGGAATGGCCAATTAGGGGCCATGCTCTTCTTAACCTGCTGCTCGCAAATAGGGAAGAACTGGTGGGGAATGTAGTAGTGGATGGCAACTTGTGCAGCAGTGACCATGAGATGATTGAGTTCATGATCCTGTGCAAAAGAAGGATGGAGAGAGCAGAGTAAGGACCCTGGACTTCAGAAAAGCAGGCTTCGACTCAGTCAGGGAACTCATAAGCAAGATCCCCTGGGAAGCCAGACTGAGGGGGAGAGAAGTCCAGGAAAGCTGACTGTACTTCAAAGAATCTTTACTGAGAGTGCAGGAACAAACCATCCCGATGTGCAGGAAGACTAGCTAGTATGGCAGAAGACCAGCTTGGCTTAGCAGGGAACTCTTCAATAAACTAAATGACAAAGAGGAAGCTTATAAGAAGTGGAAACTTGGACAGATAATTAGGGAAGAATATAAGAGCATTGCTCTGGCATGCAGGGATGAAGTCAGGAAGGCCAAAGCGCAATTGCAGTTGCAACTAGCAAGGGATGTGAAGGGGAACAAGAAGGGTGTTGACAAATATGTTGGTAGCAAGAGGAGGATCAGGGAAAGTATGGGTCCCTTACTGAATGGGGGAGTGTGGCAGGGACAGGGTCCCAGTCCCTACCACACTCCCACAGAAATACCCTGGCAGGCAGGGAACTCACCTGAGGACACCAAGGGAAGTTCAGTGTTTGGTGTCTCCAAAAAGAAACCTGACCAGAGGCAGCAGGGAGGGGGAGGAACCTGTAGCACCCCAGACCCTCAGGAGCTGCAGAGAGTGAAACAAGCCCTGAGGAGAGAGATCAAGGCTTTTGCTTGAGAAAGATAAGTAACCGGGAAAAGGGGGAAGGACAGAGACCCAGTCCTTGCAGAAGCCCAGGTTGGTCATCCAAGAGAAGAATCCCGGTGGGAAGCAGTTGGGGCCAGTCCACCCCAAGGAGGGAAAGGGTGTGAATGAAAGAGGACTGGTTGCTGCAGCAAGTCGGAACAGAGGCTACCCTGGGGCTGCCAGCATAAAGAATAGAGCTGCATCTTGCCAGTGAGTGTCAAGCCAAGCACAGTCATACTGCCAATGGCAGAATAGATCCAGAAAGGGGGAGATGAAACCTGAGAGAGGTACGTTAATTTTGAGTTAGGAAACAATTTAAGTTAGTGAGAAAGGACCCAGCTAGGGGCCCTACCTTTGATTTAAATTCCTCCACACTAAGGAGGAGTAATAAAAAGGGAGGGGAAGAAACCATCAATTTGATTTGTGTTTAAAAAAAATGGGGGTAGGGGGAGGAAACTACAGCCCTTAGAGAGTATAATTGAAAAGGACTGAGGCAGAGGCCTCAAGACCTACAAAGGGAAGAACCTCAGGGGATCTCAGAGAGGTAACACTTCTTTGATTTGAGGAGAATCTTCATAGAGCAACAGAGCTGAAGAAGAACCAGGACAAGCTACCACAAGCTGAGGGTCAGAGAGAGAGAGGGAAGCTTGGACGGTCTTCAGTTACCATCCATAGAGAACAGTGAACATCCACCTGAGAGGAAAGGTGAGGTTGGAGGTTGGAGCCCTGCAGAAGATCCGTGATGAGATCAGATGGACATGCAAGCAAGAACATCCATCCTCCCAAAATAAATTCCATCAAGGCATGGCAGACGATTGTTGGGGGATACCTTGCAGTCCAAATCACTCAAAATGGTTCCAAGGTGAAAGAATATGACTTGCTCACAGGTAGGCAACCTTGTGAGAGAGGATGCAGAAAAGGCTGAAATGCTCAATGCCTTTTTTGCCTCAGTCTTCACAGGCAAGGTCAGCTCCCAGACTACTGAACTGGGCAGCGCAGTTTGGGGAGGAGGTAAGCAGGCCTCAGTGCTGAAACAACAGGTTAGGGACTACATAGAAAAGCTGGACATGTACAAGTCCATGGGGCCAGATGGGCTGTACCCATGGGTGCTGAGGGAATTGACTGATGTGATTGCAGAGCCATTGGCCATCATGTTTGAAAACTCATGGTGATTAGAAACGGTCCCAGATATTGGAAAAGGGCAAACATAGTGCCCATATTTAAGAAGGAGAAGGAGGATCCAGGGAACTACAAACCAGTCAGCCTCACCTCATTCCCTGGAAAAATCATGAAGCAGATCCTCAAGGAATCCATTTCTAAGCACTTGGAGAAGAAAAAGGTGATTAGGAACAGTTAGCATGGATTCACCAGGGGCAAGTCATGCCCAACCAACCTGATTGCCTCTATGACAAGGTGACTGGCTCTGTGGATGCAGAGACCGGTGGATGTGGTGTACTTTGATTTTAGCAAGGCTTTTAATATGGTCTCCCACAACATTCTCACAGGCAAGCTAAGGAAGTGTGGACTGGATGAATGGACTGTAAGGTAGATAGAAAACTGGCTGGAGCATTGGGCTCAGAGAGTAGTAATCAATGACTTGATGTCTAGTTGGCAGCCAGTATCAAGTGAAGTGCCCCAGGGCTCAGTCCTGGGGCTGCTTTTGTTCAGTGTCTTCACCAACAACCTGGAAGATGGCATGGAGTGCACCCTCAGCAAGTTTGCAGATGACATCAAGCTGGGGGGAGTAGTAGATATGCTGGAGGGTAGGCCTAGGATTCAGAGCGACCTAGACAAATTGGAGGATTGGGCCAAAAGTTGAACCTCATGAGATTTCAAAGACAAGTGCAAAGTCCTGCACTTAGGATGGAACAATCTCATGTACCAGTACAGGCTGGGGGTTAACTAGCTGGGCAGCAGCTCTGTAGAAAAGGACCTGGGGTTACAGTGGACAGTAAGCTGAAGATGGAACAGCAGTGTGCTCTTGTTGCTAAGAAGGCTAATGGCATACTAGGCTGCATTGGTAGGTGTGTTGGTAGTAGGTCAGTGGAAGTGATCACTGATTATTCCCCTCTATTCAGCACTGGTGAGGTCACATCTGGAGTACTGTGTTCAGTTGTGGGCCCCCCACTACAGAAAGAACATGGACACATTGGAGGGAGTCCAGCGAAGGGTGACAAAAATGGTGAGGGGGCTGGTGGACATGACTTACAAGGACAGGCTGAGGGAACTGGGCTTATTTAGTCTAGAGAAGAGAAGCCTGAGGGGGTATTTAATAGCAGCCTTCAACTACCTGAAAGGGGGTTCAAAAGAGGATGGAGCTAGACTGTTCTCAGTGCTGGCAGACACCAGAACAAGGAGTAATGGTTTCAAGTTGCAGCAAGGGAAGTTTAGGTTAGATATTAGGAAGAACTTTCTCACTAGGAGGGTATTAAAGCACTGGAACAGGTTACTCAGAGAGGTGGTGGAACCTCCATTCTTGGAGGTTTTCAAACCTGGCTAGAAAAGCTTTGGCTGGGATGATCTAGTTGGGGATGGTCCTGCTTTGAGCAGGGGGTTGGACTAGATGACCTCTTGAGCTCCCTTCCAACCCAAACTTTCTATGGTTCTATGATTTCAGCTTAGGAAAAGAAGGAACCAAAAGCTGACACCTTAACACAGATTTATTCTTTTGGAATCATTGCACCACATTTCAGACCAACTAAAAAATTATCAATATCCAATCTAAATTAACTGAAGCAGGAAGGAAGATGGGGACATTTGTTGATCAGTTAGCAAGCCAATATGGCACCAAATGGTACATATATTTATTATGGTAATTGTTGTTCTCTCAACAATTTTGGAGTGTTCTCAGTTCATCTTCCTTGATGACACTATACAGAACTACTTATTATCTTATCCCTGATGCAGCACATCCAAATTGTCATTGTTTAGTTATATTTTTCTGGTATTTGAGTATCAGCCATACATACAACTGGTGTGCCCTAGTCATTAATAGGGATCCTGATTTTCCCTGATAAAAAAAAAAATCACAAATTCTCTGATTAAAAACCCCAAATCCATGATTACAAGGAAAGGCCACTATATATATACACATATATTTATATACATACACATATATACATACACATGCACACACACTGATATACAGATACACACACACACATATCAGTTGAATACAATGTTTTCTGGATATATTTACAATTTGAAAGCAATTTGGAAACTTACCAGTGCTTCATCACTGTAATAAAATAAATTCTAAATACCTATACATTTTGACATTTGATTTTCATTTTTTATCATGGAAAATCAGAACTCCCCCTGCCCTCTTAGCTCACGGATCACAGGTCATAGTTTCATAGTAGCTAGGGTCAGGAGGGACCTGAACAGATCATCTAGCCTGACCCCCTGCCACAGGCAGGAATGAATGCTGGGTTCACAAGACCCCAGACAGGTGATCATCCAACCTCCTCTTGAATTTGCCCAAGGTAGGGGCAAGGACCACTTCCCTGGGAAGTTGGTTCCAGATTTTGGCCACCCTAACTGTAAAATATTGCCTTCTGATCTCTAACTTAAACCTATTCTCCATCAGCTTATTACCATTTTTCCTCATCGCCCCAGGTGGTGCTGGGGAGAAAAGAGCTCTGCCTATTTGCTGTGGATCTCCCTTGATGAGCTTGTAGGCAGCCACCAGGTCCCCCCTCAGCCTCCTCTTGCTGAGGCTGAACAGGTTCAGGTCCCTCAGTCTCTCCTCGCAGGGCCTGTCCTGCTGCCCTCTCACCAAGCGGGTGGCCCTCCTCTGAACCCTCTCCAGGCTGGGCACATCCCTCTTGAAGTGCAGTGCCCAGTACTGGACACAGTACTCCAACTGCGGCCTGACCAAAGTCACATAGAGGGGGAGTATCTCCTCTCTGGACCAGCTTGAGATGCATCTTTGGATGCACCTTTGGTCCAGGCCCCTCACTCCCCACCCAGCTCCCCAGCCCTGCAGGTGCCTGTCACTCCTCGCCGTAGCCCCTGGCCCTGCTGGTGCCTCTCTACACTTTCATTTTAAGAAGGATTTCTGCTCGGAAGAGAGTACTTGTAAGTGCTGATGAGTAGGAAGGTTTGGTTGTCTTTGGCTTAGTGACATAGCTTTAGGTTGGGAGCCATTCTGCAGGCTTGTTTGGAAAAGTGAGATGACTGGGTTGTACAGTATTATCATGAATATCACTTGCAAATGCTTGCTGAAGTGGGTAGGGGGACAACACAATACCTTTCTGCTGCCTGACCTTATGGAGTTCCCTACCGGTTGGAAGCTGCACCTATACTGGACCTGGGGGGGTGGGGAGATTCTGGGAGAAGTGGCAGTGGTGCAGGTACAGATCCCAGCTGCCTGGCCCCCCAGTTACCAAACCACTAGTTACCTAGCCTGCATCAGGCCAGAGTCAGGTTGTTTCGGCTCAGCGCTTGTAGTGTTTGCCAGCTGCTGCACTACATTGATTTTCACTCCTAGGTAGTTCCCTACCTTTCTCAAAGTAGTATAAAAAGAAATTATTTTAAAGGAAAGTGTCTAGGATTTTCCAATCCAAGGCCAGCAGTAGAATGATCACCAAATGCATGCCACAGTTGGGTTTCTTATGGAATGAAGCTTTATTACTTCTGAATAAATTAACTTCTAATGAAGTACTGATAACTAAAACCTAAATGCTTTTTTTTTAAATCTCAGGCTTTATCAAGAATATTAAGTATTTCTCAAGCTTCATGTATATCATCATACAAATACTTGGGTATACGGTGTAAAAAAAGAAAAAAAAAAGAAAAAAGTATTCTTTGTTTATGCTCACATATAATAATAATCTAGGAAGACTAGAACCCTGGACACCTGGGAGGTGTCACACACTTTCTAGAGCTCAGACTGCTTTAAGAATTAATTTCCATCCCTGTGTCCTAATAAAGGTCCCTTTGCTACTGGTATGTAATGTATTTTGATAATGAGGAGGTTATCGATGCCAGGGCACACTGCTCAAGAATCCCATAACCATATATTTCATAATTGGGACACAGAAATAACAAAGTAGAAAGACCTCATGTTGATTACTGCACAAATAAGAATGATCTCAAAACTGCACTCAATAACAACAACTCTGAAAAGACTTAACCACAGATTTAAGAGTCCTGTCTTCTCCTGGGCAACATCTCTAAGAGAAGGAACATTCTGCACTACTCTTCTTTTTAAAATTAAAAACCAAAACCTATAAATACTTCCCAAGTCATCTTTCTTCATATAGGTGAATTGGTACTGGTTGTATTTAAAACCTTTTGGCACAAAGCACTTGTCTGCCAAGATCATTCTAGTTCCAAAATGATATGTTCAGAATGAGAGTATCCTGAAGGGTGGGTATTTCTCCAAGGATACTCTGGGTATAGAGATTGGCGATAATTGTATCAATATCAAAGGATGACAATAGAAGCCAATAAAAAGTAAGTGTTATGATGGCATAATTTTGTAACATTACAAATGTAGCAAAATCACTCCAACTTTAGCCTTGCTTTATTTGGGGTCAAAATAAAAGGCAATATAATTTACTTGTTTTGCTATGGGTTCATACAGAAAGAAGTAAGAGATTATAATGGGTGATATGTGATCCTGAGCAGCAGCTTCCCCTCCCATTTTAAAGACGTTAAAAGATAAGTTTGTCCATACCCAGTTT
The DNA here is from genome assembly GCF_000455745.1 of Alligator sinensis. NCBI lineage: Eukaryota > Metazoa > Chordata > Crocodylia > Alligatoridae > Alligator > Alligator sinensis. The sequence continues at coordinate 67,770 of NW_005843375.1, read as the reverse complement.
CTTGTATATTCTGTGTAAACTAATTAATGCAAATTAACTAGTACTAACAACTTCATTTAGAATAATTATTACTCCATATCTAAAAGAACCCATATTCTGTTTACTTTCCACATCATCACTGTAGTATTTACACTAGGACTTTCCACCTCAGACAGATTTTCCTGGGATTGGAATGCCAGCATTTCATTAGAGAAGTATTCTGTATATAGATATTGGCAATGTGATTCTAAAACAATATTTCAAAATCTATAACAGAACATGTTTTAATTTATGTTAACATTGATTTGTGTGATGCAGCACAGGAGATTCTGTAAACTATAGTTGATTAATTGTAGGCTAGTAGCATTTCTTTCCCATTTTATATGTTTGAGACCAGGATATATGCATAGGTGGTGCTGGTTTTGCAGAAAATAAATTTTCTACATTACAGTTTTGATTCTGAACAAGACGCATAGTCTTTATTGCTTTTCTGAATAGGGGAAGGTTACTTACAGACTTAAAGTTTGCTGAATACGGTGGTCCAACCGGCACTTGCTCCCTGGAGATCGGTCACTTTGACAGCATGATGATGCCCTACAAGCTTCCCTCATGAGAGTGTCCAAGGGTATTCTAAAGTGACTGTAGAGTTTAAGGCTAAGTTGATCTAATCGTATATGTGAATGGCACCAGCTATAATCTAGTAGAATGATTAAGGGTTAATAGTGTTTGCATAAGGAGATAGGACCTGCTGAAAGACACAGTGCCATGTAGGCCCCTGGTCTTGGAACCTATAATTCTGATACCTTTAAAATTATAGGTGCCAAGACCACAACACTTGAGTAGAAAAATCTAGAGAAACTAATACAGTATACAGTCTCTTTAAAGTGGATGCGTCTAAAATGGTGACTAACAGATACCTATAACTATCTTGCCTCTTCCCCATCTTGAATATAGAGCTGCATATTTTCGAGATAACAGATTGCAGTATGGACTGCACTTTCTTGATGCAAGAGGCTGCTTAGATCAAGACGAATCATTTCATGCTGGGATTTATAATCTCTATGGGCCACGCTGCCACCTTATAGATGAAGTCAGCTACCATCTGCTCCATGTTATGCAAATTAGATGTGGCCCTTGAACTTCTGGCAACTTTCCAATTCAATCCTCTGCCAAGCAGACTTTTTTTTCACACCCTTGCGTTAAAGGATATCCCATTATTCAATTCAGATAATAAAAACTGCTACGCATGCTGATTTGTCAGCCAGGTGGATTGCTGAACAGAGGGCGGGAAACAAAACTTTCCATCCATTTTTCTTTCTTATTGAAAAAGCCTTGCAAAATGCCCTCATAGACAACATTCAATTTTTCCTAAAAGTTGTCATTCAATAGAAGATCATTCTTTAGCTCCTGCTTGTGGTAGAGACTAGAAATGTAACGTAAAGGTCTGGAGTTCTGACTTTAATTCTTTAAAACTTTCTGAAGCATTTAAAAAAGATAAAACCCTTAAACCTACTGAACCATTAGACTAAAAATACAAGATAAAGAAAAAGAAATTACAAACCAAATATCTAACCAAGAACTTGATGCGACCAACATTTCAGAAAATTCAGTCAAATTATTAGTATGGTATAAAAACACAAAGTTAAAAGGGATTTGTCACAAAATATACTGACTACTTTTCCCAGAACATAATCACCTTGAAGATATACCAACAATTTGAAATCAAATTATACTCGCCTAGGTTTTGCTATTTAAATGGTTACATTTTCCCATTTACCTCCAAGTTAGCTGTTCATTACTCAAAACTGTGAGTTGTCTTTTAGTTTGTTCTTACTGTTAAAAGGAAAACTTTCAACATGTATAGCTCTTCAGATAGTTCCCAGCTGTGGTAGAATGTTCTGTTTTTGGTCTGTATATTTGTTAAAGACAACACACTAAGTGGAGTGTTTTTTCAAAAAACAAAACAAAACCCCCCACAGAAGAACCTAACGTGTAGTTATAAAATGCCATTTAATTAAAGAAAAAATATTTAAATGCCACATTTAAATGTTACTTAAAATAAGCAGACTAATAGATGGTTACATCTAGGACTACAATAGCAAACAATGTATTGACTTGAAATTAAGCTATATCTGTACTTCTTATTTTTACATTTGTAGCTTATCTTCATTGTGGACATGGGCAAATTCATAAGCAAGTGCTCCTCCATTCAGATTAAGTCCTGCAGTTGCAGTGTTTCCATGCTCGCCAAAGGAAAGAATCCCATCTTGCAAAAGGAAAATAAATCTGACAAGTACTGCACACCTCAACTGAAAATCTGACAACATGCAAGACTCCTGAATGATTAGAGAGATATTTAGTGAGCCACACCCTAGAAAATGCAAATAGTTTAATGAGGAGTAGTGGGGTGGATAATAGGAATCCTGTATGTAAATGAAAAATGGTTACTTCTGCAACAGCTTCCACCATGGATTTAGCAACAGTCAAAATGCTATTGTAAAACACAACTCCCCAGGGTCACTAGCATTAACAACATGTTGCATTTAGCCCTTGTCAAGACACATCTGAACAACAAAATCTTGAACATTCTCGTAGGTACTGGAGCCCTGCCAGAGTTCCTGCACTGGTGATTTACAGTGATTGGAAGGGACAGAAATTTGTTCAGAGGTGTTCAAATGTTAGCTTCTTAAGGGTAGGAACAGACGTTACCTTTGTGCTGCCATAAAAAAAAATTTTTGGTGGCACAAAATGAAAGTAAACAGATGTCCAAACTTTCTGTTGCACCACAAATGCTCAAATTTGTGGTTGTGACAGAAGATAGTAACATCTGACATCTGTAAGCTGGAGTTCCCCCCCTTGCAGACATGCTCCAAGATGGGCACAGCAACTGGAGAACACCTATACATACAGATCTACTCAAGTCGAAATTTCACGATTTCTGTGGAAACCACAAAAAAGCAGTTTCCACAGTCACTGTGAAAACTGGTGTTCCCCATGATTTTGGGTGGAATCACTAGAAAAAAACCCCTACTAAAAATAAAATCCCCTAGTGGGAGCCAGTGGCCACTGCAGCCCAGCCTCACAGCCTGCCAGGGTAGGGGGAGCTGCTAGCATGAAGGGGAAAAGCCAAGATGGCAGCCACCCCTTCCTTCCTCCACTGCTAATTGGCTGAGAGGGCTGCCTTTTGTGTGGCTCTACCCCTCTCTGACAATCAGCAGTGAAGGCTGGAGCTACATGAAGGGTAGCCTTCTCCACCAATCAGCGGTGAGGGCTGGGGCTGCATGAAAGGCAGCCTTCTCAGCCAGTCAGCGGTGAGGAGTGGGGCCACCAGGGCCCTTTGCCCAATCAGTGGCAGGGTGGGGCTCACCATGAAAGGACTGCAAAAATGGTGCCAGTTGCCATGAGCGGTCTGCAATTTTTACTTTCCTCCATGCACTTTAAGTAGATTCCTATCTATAGATGTCCCTGGAGCATGATCAGCTGTGCTGTGCCATGTGGCATAGCTGATCATGCTCCAGTGAAGACATCTGTTTCTAACCTAAGATCCACTTCTTTCTTGATGCCTTCAAGTAATCAGTCAACCTTGCCAAATTATATTATTTGATAGTACATTTAAAGTCCAAAAAACTAGATAAAACCAGAAATATTAACCATGCTGCATGCACACTTTGTCTATGTTACCACGTAACCTTGTTGCTGTGTAAGTACTTTTCAACTGCTGCACTTAGAGGTAGTGACAGAATATCTTAAGAGGTAACTGAGGGCTGTGCTGGGTCAGGAGAATGTTTACAATAGTTTCCTTCCCATCCTCCTATTCTGTGTCCTTAAATGATAAATCATAAAGATAAGATTTGTAGGGTAAGGACCATTCTCACCTTGAGAACTTAGGACACTTTTTCGTGCTTCCTTTGGTTCATATATTGGCTTAGCCTTGGCTTTGATAACCAAAAAATTCCAGGAGACCTAGGATTCCAGGAGGGCTGCACACATGCATTCCCAGCATTGCCCTCCTGCTGTCTTGATCGCTTTCAAAACACAGGATTTTTCAACCTCTTGCCAAAAAAAGGTGGAGCCCATCTTTGAGAATGCTTATCTTCAAAGGACCTGGCTGCACCTACTTGGAGGGCATCATAGGCTGGCAAATGCAACAGAGAGAAGTTCTTTACTTCCTATAATTATTTAGCCTTTGATGCATAAACAGATGGCCCTGATCTCCTCCTCCTCCACCCATGGATTTTTCTAAAATGACACCCAAGTTTTTCTTGGCAGCAATCTGAATGTCTGGCAACCAGCTCGCTTCAGCTCCAACTCTTATGACCACTTGAACGGAAAAGATCAGCAAATGAAATGTTTCATATTCATTTCCAAGAGACAGATTAGAATTTGCCATGAAAAAAAGGTTAAAGAGAAATTAGAAACAAATGCCAGTTATTCATATTATCCTTTTACCCAAAGACTCATTGCAGTTCAGCTTTCTCACAGAACTAATACCTCTTGAAAGCACAGGTTGCTGGCTCTGTAACATCACTCCTTAAGACACTGACTACTTGAGTACACAGACTTCGAAGAATGACTTTATAGCAAAGGAATTAATTTCCATTGCTTTGAAAGTTTTAAGGGATGTGTAGCTAATGGCAATTGTTATTTAGGAGCACCTGAATCTTTGGACAAGTGCTCTCTCTCTCTCTCTCTAATCCCTAGTCTCTCAAAGAGAAAGAGAATGTTATACCAAAATGGCATGAACACAAGAACTCCTGCAGTCCTCCTTCCTCATAGTTTTTAATTTCTTCCTTGCTTACTAGTGGGTGTTTTTAAAAAGATAGCATCATCTGTTAGAAGCATACTCCTGCAAAGTCAGTGCCTTCTCAAGCAGGGTGTTTTCCTTCCTTTTTCATGTCCTTGTGACAAAGTATTTAGCAGAATTCACACATACATTGGAATCTGACAGGGCCAATGAGCGCTTCTGGTATGGTTTCAAATTTGCAACTTCTGGGTCGTCAGTCATGCACCTTAAAGCCCACACCACCCCAGCCCCCAGCAGAATGCTTATGGTAAGGGAATTTCTCTTCTGCTGTTTCTTCCACCCTTGGTCACAGAATACTTTACTGGACTCATTGTACTGCATTCTGCCCCCCTTCTGCTGAAAACTACCAATTACAGTAGAAGTTGTTGTTTATTCATTCTTGTCCATCAGCATCACATGTATAGGTTAAAACTTTCTGCACAGGTATGAGAGTCATTGCAAACAGGTGTACCCATGAATAAATAAAGATTTCCAGATAAATTATTAGTAGGTGCTTATATTTAATTCAGGGATGACCCATCCCCATAAGAGGAACAGACTTAGCAGAGTGGCTGCTAAGCCCCTTAATAAGTATTATTTCTATTACTATACAAATTAACGCCTAGTGTAAAATATTGACTTCAAAATAAATTGTGCACAGGTCGTTAAGAACTATTTAGCATGCAAAAGAGAGCACTGGTTCTTAAACAGCTAGAACAGTGACCAGTCTGTAAGCTTGGCAGGAACTCCTTCTGTTTGTATGACTATATTTAGGCCAATTGGACTTGCATCATTATATGCTAATTAGTACCATTTGTATTTATACAGGCTAACACAATGTTGTAAGAGCAATCAAATCTCATGGTTTAGGTCTCTACCCAAAGACCTAAGAACATGCCTAGGCTAGATAAATAGTATTTGGAAGGATTTCCTGAATTTAGCCCCCACCCCACCCAATCCTGTTTCCTCCTCACTCCCACCTTGGCTAACAGTGTCATCCCCCTCCTCCACTGTGCACATCCAATGCAGGGCTACAGGTCCTGTCCTAGGCTGGTGGGTGCAGCTGCAGCGAGGGAATGCAGATCAGATGGCCAGTCAATGCTAACTGTCCTTTGTCCTACTTGGCTCCCTTTGTTGTTGTTTTTTCTTTAAAGAAGCCCCCAGATGTGTGTGTCCTGGATCCAGTGCTTGTTCCTTTTTCATTTATACAGCCCTGGCCCTGCTTCAAGCAAAAAAAGGTAAGTTCTACACCACCTCCTTTTTCCTTAAAGATTTATCACCAATAGGTTTTTCTGCTGTTCAAGCCAAGTGTAACCTTTGGAAATGTTAGCCTGTTGCTACTAATTCTTTAATATTGGTATTCAATACGCTGTACATTAATTGCTGAAAGTTTAAATTACTTCAAAGGTTTAGTGCTTTTCTCCTTATTTTAAACATGCATTATTTTTGTTAAATTCCTTTTAAATGGGTATTCTCTTGAGTTTCTGAGGGTTCTGGACAAAGGAAGATATGTAAGACCCCAGGTTAACTTTTATAACTTGGTATGGGAAGTGTTTGGCAGGGACCAGCTGGACAGGGACCAGGTTGTTTGGGGTTATGTGACCAGATCCAAAGCCCATGGAAGTCAGTAGAAGGCCTGTCATCAACTTTAGCTTCTGCCTTGGGCCCCAGGAAGAGGGAGGTTGGCAGAAACTTGCATAGCTTATGGACCAGAGTGCTTGTTCTGGCAATGATAATGTTAGGGGTTCAATCTTTTAGGGAGCAGATCACAGCAGGGTACTGGCCTATGTATACCCTGTGTGATTGTACACTTGTCTAGGAATGTGTTTTTTCCTTGAGTGTGTCCCTTTCCAGAATGGGTTAATAGAAACAATCAGTTCTTAGACCACAGGGTAACAATTAAGAACTGGTGGTCTATTAAATACTTGGTATAAGTTGATACCGAGGAATCACTCAATGAAAGGAATGAGGGAAAATACAGAAAAATACCACAAAACATTCCACATTCAGTTTATATTTGGAACTAGAACCTCAACATCTAGATAATTTCCTACATCTGCATTTTAACCACACTATTTTGTTTGCAAATTCCTTGCTCAACAAGTGCACTCTTCCAAGCCAGTGCAGCTGGGGCCTCTCAATACAAATATGTTTATCTTCTGTCTACACAGATTTTACTGCTAGAAATCTAGTCAGGTTTCATGTGCCCAACAGTTATAGAAATCTGATTTTCATTGCCTTTTCCACACCTACACAATATCCCACTGTTGTAAGTATGAATGCAGGTGTCTACATTATTTGAAACTATAGCAGTTGCTAACCTGTCACTTTAGGCCAGGAGCCAGTTCTTTATCCCCTATGTTTGTAGGGATGCCAAAGTCTATTGAGCGTGGGGTGAGAGAAAAAAAGCTCTAACACTTCAAAATGATACTGACATTCCATATGAGATAAATGAGTTAGAGTAAATCAAATTTTAAATTGTGTTTAGATGCAGCAAAGACAAGGAAAGTTCCTATCTAAGGTTCTACTGCCCTTGACTTTCTTTTAAAATAACACTACACAATTAAAAGATTATTCTGACAAACTCTGTGGCAGGGGTGTCAAACTCATCTGGCCCTGTGGGTTGCATGAGTGGCAAAGGACCAGTCCGTGGGTCAGATCAACAGTGCAGGGCCAGCCCTGCAGGCTGGATAAGACCCACAGACCATTTCCTTATTCCTCCCTGCATGCCAGATTCAGTGCATATAGCACCCAATCCATGTATCCCAGACCAGCCAGAGCTGGTTATGGATCTGGCATAACAAGGACCCATGTAGCCCACCCCGCGTATCTACCCTGGCTAGTGTAGGACTGTGTGCCCATTTTAGCCAATCCAAGACTCATATTGCATGCAGATTTCATTCTGGACTGTCTGGGGCAGATGCTAAGTGCAGCATAGTCCCAAACCAGCTGAAATGGGCACTGTGTGCAGCATGTATCCCAGACCCTACATGTGGAACTGGCCTGATGCATGCCAACTATGAGACCCAGGGGCAGCACTGGGGGCCAGATAAAGAGCTCCGCAGTCTGGATCCAGTCCATGTACTGTAACTTTGACACCCCTGCTCTATGGTATGTAGTGAAAGGTAACAAGCCTGTACGGGGAAAAAGCTGAAAGAATAAGGAAAACCTACTAGCTCCAAAGAGAAACCATCCAGTAACACCTCTCCTCCTTGAATTCCTTTTATAAAAGTGGGCTTTACAGTGTGACCTGAAAGTCAGCAACCTCTGGTTATTTCAGGCTGGTGAGAGAGCAATTACTAGATTGAAGGGTATTCATGTAGAATGGTCATCCTACAGCTGGGTTTCTAGCTCAGTTGTCTCAGATGGGACAATATGAACTGGGAAGGAGAGAGGTAGTCTGTCACTTGACAAGTTCTGAGTTATCAAAGACCTGTGAATTTGTGACTCTACCTGGAAAAATACAAAAAGTATTTTTGTATACAAAACACTAAGTGTGCTTGATTATGCATATCATTCACAGCAAGTGGGCTATGGATCTATACCAGCTTCCAAAGGGCTGTAAGAATTAGTCCCAATCAGTACACTGCAGTAATATACCACTAAAATATCAAAGGCATGAATTACACCATGAGGATGCTTAAAAGAAGTAGTTTTCTCTGCTGGGGAAGAGCAAAAAATAATGTGATAAGGAATGTTTGTTTTTCCAATCTCTTTGGAATATGATTCTTTTTATTAAAACTGGGGATAAAACCCAATTCCCAAATCACAGCCATAGGCAATCAATGACAGATGAGCCCTCCAGTCATGGTGACAAGACAGAATCCTTACACAGATCAATCCTGGCCTTCCCAAGGCAACTTTACAGTTACAAGCCTGGTTAGCCAAATATCTAGAATGGGTCAACTATGAGTAACAGTATCAAAGACAGCTGATAAAATCATCACACACAGCCAGTCTTTATCCATGGCCAGGAAAAAGTCATCAGCTAATTCAACCAAATGTGAGACATCTAGATTCAATAGGTAAATACTTTCCTGTTGTCAGTTTTTGCCAGATGCACCTATGAATGAGGATAGAAGAGGAGATGGAAGAGAAGGGTGCTGTTCAATGTATGAAGCTGTGGCACTGTGATATTAGGGCAGGTTTTACTTTACCCTTGCCACAGGTTACAGTAGCCTGGGAAATGCTTTCCTTGCTTATTTGTGGTCCTCAAGGGACAATAAGCCAGCTAGGGATTGCCAGGGTACAGGCAGCTGCAGTCACATACCTGCCCCAGCATACTGACTTACAATGGGAAGGGGGCTGCAAGTCACTGAGCAGCATCCAGTTAACTGACTCTGTACCCATTGGGTGGTTAGTTCCTGGTCTCTTTGTACTACTACAGCAGTACAAAGAGAAGCAGTACAAAGCAGCTCAGAGATTCACGCCTTGTGTAGCTAAGTTTGCCTGCATTTGGATTGTTCTGGAATTAAATATTGTGAAGCACCACGTACACTATAGCAGTGGATCTCAAACTTTTTTTTTGAGGACCACTTGAAAATTGCTGAGGGTCTTAGCAGACCACTTAATAAACTTTTTTTTGTTCTACATATCAAAACACACACTCATATTTTAATATCAGTAGTCTTACCTTACAAGTACAGATATTCTCAATTGTTCCACAACCTATCTGTGGACCACCTGAATGGAGCTCATGGACCAGTAGTGATCCATGGACCACAGTTTGAGAACCTCTGCACTACAGAATTAATGAAGTGGCATCTTGTGACTGTGCTCTGACTGGTCCCACTGGAAGCTTTCATTTCTCTGCAGTTGCATATCAGGGAGATTTTATTATGCTGCATAAGTAAATGAAACAGCTGTGAGGTTTAAATGAAGGAAGATGCATAGAAACCCAATACTACCCCATAGTTCCTTTGCCACAATGCAAGCCATAAATTGCATTGAAAGAAAAACTGTCAGACTTTGCACACACAAAGCAATGCATTTTTTGAAGCCCTCAAAGAATGTGAGAATTTTATTTAATTGCTTGCTGATGTCAGACAAATTATTAAATTAAACACTAACTGCCAAGAATCCTTAAGAAGTAATTTATAGAGAATGGACAGATTTAAAAGTAATTTTGGGATTTTTTTCATAATGAATAGTTTTATCCTGGTGAATTTTAAATTTTATATTTTCCAGGAAGTAAAAACAGACAAATACATCTCCTGTCTTCTTTCCAATCGGGCTGTCTGCCAATGTCTTTTCTCTTCTTTAGTTATTCATCTGGTATATTTTCCCTTTAAATTTGTGAGTACATTTCATGCTTCTGAATGTGAGGACTAACAGCATTTTAACCAGGCCAAGTTCAGGAAGAGACTATGCATGCTTCCCCCATGCAGTGCTGCCAATTGATTTCAATCCTGGCTTGCAACACCCCCTGCTATTTCAGCTCTGGGCCTCTCTTCCTCTGAGATTTCTAGCTATGTGGTGATTTTACAGCCGGGATACATATGTACTATACTGACTTGCATTAAACAACATAAGTTAGCATTTTAACTTAAGCTTCTGGAAGGGAAATATTGGTGTTCTAGCCAGCTGCACCCATAAGACCTTTTTTTATTCTAGGTGCAACTTAATAGCTAAAGCTGTAATTAGCATTCTGCTACATTCTTTGCATCCCCATCATCTAAGTTCCTCAGCCCTAGTCTCATCAGTGTGACATTTCAAATTTACCCGAGAAGAACAGCTTTTCTACCAGTACTCCAGCTGATACTTTCCCCCATGCATACACACAAAGGGTGTCATAGGGTTGAAAGACAACTGTAAGTATCAGGCAAGGCTCTACAGCTACTCTGAAAAATGGGAGACTCCTCAGACCCCTCTGTTCTAAGTTTAGTCAGTTTTCTGGATGAGAAAACAGTGGGCACAGAAGGGTTCAAATGGTACATACAGCTGTATGACGCCCTCCGAACTCAGGTAAATGACATAATTAATTACAATATTTTCCTTTCCTAATCAGTCAGGCATTATTTTTCCAGCAAAACAGCAGCTACTAATCCTGCTTGTGTAGTGTAATATGGCATGATATGGCATTTACCAGCCTGAACACTAAGCATGTTGCCTGTGGCAGATCAGAGATTTGTAACAGGGCACTGGAGCGTGCTCGCTTCTTTAAGGGAGCCAGAGAAGCTGCTTGCAGGTGGTGAAGGGAGCTAATGAGAGACTCACCTGACCAGAAGAGGGCCCAGGCTTAAGCTATATCACCCCAGAGCCTGCACCATCCAGGGGGTCTTGCCCTGGCATCTATGAAGTGAACAGCTCCTGAAAGCAGAGCAGCAGGACTACTATATTGACAGTGGAGCTGAATGAGAAACTCTTCAGACTGGGAGACAAGGGAAGGTACCTGGGGCACAGAGGGGCTCCTATCTATAGGCAGGTGGCCTTGGTTTTAGATTAAGCCCAGAGATGGTTTGGGTGCCTACTAGGGGATGCAGGTGCTTTGATTTAGTTGCACCAGGGTTTACCCTTGAGCCCTGATGGGGCAGGCTCAAGTCCCATTGTAGAAACCTGGACCAGAGGGTCCATGAGTCTAGAGGGGGCTGAACTGGACTAGGGACCAGGAGGCCCAAGGGTTCAGGCAGGGCCCAAGAGTGTGAAGTGAGAAAAATCAAGGATTGATGACACTTGTGAGGTTTGGTGCATGGTGTAGGGGAGGAATGGAGCCATGCAGTTTGCCCTTAAGGCTACAGGTGCAGGGGTACAGACAGGCTGAGAGGGACTACTAACTTGAGGGGCAGGGCTGTAACTAAGGGGATGCAGGAGGGGCCTAGTGGTGATTGACAGGCTTAGGCTCATTTCAGAGCCCATGGCCAACCTCCCTTACACAACCTTTAATAAAAACAAGGTGTAGCAGTCAAGTGATCAAGGAAGGGCTATGGTTGAGCCTGAGCTGGGCAGGGACTGCACAGCCACCAGGGGCATCACAGCTGGCCCTGTGGCAACCAGCCAGCTATAGAGTCCACATCTCCATGTCCTAGCCTGTAAAAGAATACACAGTTGCTCTACCAGAGCCCAGGATCGGGGAAAATACTACCAGGCTTTATTAAATATGTCGACTTCAGCTATGTAGTCTGCTTTTATTTTCATTTACCTATATATGTATTTTATTACCAATATCCAGGCAATATCTTGTACTTTTATATTTAGCAATAGCTTTGAGCACATACAAAAAGACTTTCTGTTGATGATTGCTTCTTAAAACAAGGAAGTAACTGGAAAACATGGGATATGTCCTTCTACAGGGTTGTGTTTCTCTGTGCACAGTTGACAGGAAATGAGGGTTGAGTAGCAATGGCAGGCTCCACATTTCTTAAGTGGAGAGGAACATCCTTTGCAAGAGCTCCTTATGCTTCATATTCAGCATGGTTGGGGCAGTCATGCAAGTGCCAGGCACTTGGACCTCCAAATTGGAACCCTCTGAATCCATTTGGAGACATTTGGAAAGATTCAATGATTTGGACATAGACACAGCTTTAAATGTTTTTTTCTACGTACCTCTAGGTAGCAGGTGGCTTGTGAATGCTGTGGTGCTGGGGCGCATGGAGTGTCCCACAGAAGCGCGGGGGGCTCCGGAGCACACTTGGCAGGAGACCTGGAAGTGGACCAGAAGTGCACTTCTGGTCCATTTCCGGGCCTGCCAGAGAGTGCACTCCCCCATGCCCCACTGGCTCCCCCATGCCCCACTGGCTCGGCAACTGGTGCCTCTTGGGTCTGGAGGAGCACCCGGGGTCCCCCTGCAGCCGATCACCAAGCTGGGGGGGGGGGGGGGAGCGGCCGAGGACGTACCGGG
>NW_005843375.1:47264-55114 GCF_000455745.1 Alligator sinensis | reverse complement strand
CGACCGCCATCCCAAGGGGGGGGGGGGGGGGGGGGGCCTCAGCATGCTCCCCAGTGGACCCGGAACCACTTCCGGGTTCACCGCTGAGCACATGGGGGGGCCCCCCATGCTCCTGTGGGACACTCCATCCACCCCAGCATTGCAGCATTCATGGGCTGTGCTGGTACCTTGAGGTATGTAGAAAAAAACATTTAAATCTGTGTCTATGTCTGAATCACTGATTCTCTGAATCAGCATCAAATCTTTGGATTCATCCCAATTGAATCAGGGACAGTGATCCAAATCAATAAATCGAATCACTGTCCCTGATTCGGGCTGAATCTGAATCCAAATCGAATAGGGCCTGCTTTGCACACCCCTACTGTGTATGGCTCCCTCCACATTGGCTGCTCTATGCAGCCCCAGGGGAGGTGTGAGGGGCATGTTCCCCCTGGATTTGTGCGTGGGGTGAAGGAGGGCTGTTCACTGCAGGCTTGGGGCCAGGGGCTGCACCAGTCTCTTCCTGGTGGCGAGGCTGGGCCAAGGCTGTGCTCAAAGTGAGCATGGGCAGAGTGGGGCAGGCAGCAGCAGTGCTGGGGGGGCTATAGGGTGGGCTACAGTCACCTCAAAGTTCACCATACCCACCCCTCCTGGCACCACTGCTGCCCACCCCACTCCTGCCCACTCCAAGTGCAGCTCCAGCCCATTCCGTCTGGGAAGAGCCAGCCCCAGGCCCCAAGCCCACAGTGGGCAGCCTGCCTTCACCCCGAGTACAAATCCAGGGGAACATGACCACCATACCTCCCTCAGGGGTGCATGCAGCAGTAGGGAGCCAGCCTCCCATGCCTCCCAGATGAGCTGCCCATGGCTCCATCCCACACCCTGTCCTGTCCAGGCATCACCTGCCCCTGCCCCAGCCCCACTCTCTCCTTCACCTGGGGGACCTCGATCTGCACCCCAACACCACACACCCCTTCCCCTCTACAGACTTACCGGCCTGACACTGCTCTCCAAGCTGCTGGGCTGCATGTTGGCTATCGGATTGGTATTAGCCAGTATGGCTGGTTAATAATTGGGCATTGGTATTGGCCCAAAAAATCTTTATCGGTGCACCCCTAGAAACAAGAAGTGTTTCTACAAGTGTGTTAGCAACAAGAGAAAGGTCAGGGAAAGTGTGGGTCCCTCACTGGGGGAGGCAATCTAGTGACAGATGATGAGGAAAAGACTGAAGTACTCAATGCCTTTTTTGCCTCTGTCTTCATTGAAGGTGGGATGGATTGCACCCTCAGCAAGTTTGCAGATGACACCAAGCTGGGGGGTGTAGTAGATATACCAAAGGGTAGGGCTAGGATTCAGAGTGACCTAGAAAAATTGGAGGAATGAGCCAAAAGGAATCTCATGAGGTTCAACAAAGACAAGTGCAACGTCCTGCGCTTAGGACAGATCAATCCCATATACTATTACAGCCTGGCTAAGCAGCAGCTCTACAGAAAAGGACCTGGGGGTTACAGTGGGAAATAAGATGGATATGGGTCAGCAGAGTGCCCTTTTTACCAAGAAGGTTAACAGCATACTGGGCTGCATTAGTAGGAGCGTTGCCAGCAGATTGAGGCAAGTAATTATTCCGTTCTGTTCTTCACTGTTGAAGCCAGATCTGGAGTACTGTGTCCATTTTTGGGGCACCCACTATAGAAACTGTGCCCGCCTGGCCTCAAACATCTTGTCCCGGGCGGTTTTGGTCCGGATGTATGCTGGTGTCCACCTTGCTATCCAAGGTGGCCTTTCGAGTCGATGTTTATTCCTGATGTGGTCCTCCCCTGTCTCGCCTGCCACGACTTTGAATCTTAATATAGTGGTAGGGTTCGGGACCACTCAGATTCCCACGCAGGCGCCTTGTTTCTCTGGTGGTCTTCTGCAAGGTTCCACCTCCCCTCTGCCTTGCCCTTATACCCAGCCTGGTGGGCCACTGTTGTTCCTGCAACCAAACTCCCGAACGATAGGTTCCTAGTGTCTCATCGGTTTTCGGGCACACTGACGTTCCTTCCTGTTAACCCCGATCCTGAGGCTCACACAACCACCGGTTCTCCTTGCGTTCCCCGATACTCAACCCCTCCAGAAGTGGGAAACACAAAATGTATTACACCAAATCTCCAAAAGAAAAGAGTATTCCTACCACGCCCCAAAGTACCCCTCAGTACTCACATCCAGCCCCTAAGGCCCAATCATACACTACCAGCACCTCCTGACCTTTATGGACTTATCTTATGTTCCCCATGTGGTTGTGGGACCCTGAAGCTTTCCCCGGGCTTTCTCCCCCTCGCCTCTCTGGCTCCTGATATTGCTGCCCTCTCCTCAGGAGCTTCTCAATGAAGCTGTCCCCTCTCTGGGGCTTCTCGCCAATGCCGCTCTCCCTGGGGCATATCTTCAGGCCCCCTGAGATCTTCATCATCCCACCTGGTCGGAGGCTGGATGCTGGGTCAGCACCTCCCCCTTCTCCATGGTAAATGCAAGGATTGGTGTCTCTCTGGTCTCTGCCTTCCTGTCCTTCTCTTCTTCTCATGGGAGCTCCTGCTTCTAGTGCTGTGTTGCCTTCTCTGCAGTCAGCAGCTCCTGCTACACCGTGTGAGGCATCAGATCCTCTCCCGCTGGGGAACTCCGCTTCTGGCCCCGCTTGCTCCGCTCGGAGCCTCCTGGAGACCCCTCCAGCTGGGGTTTCTGCCAGCGTCCGTTCCCCCGCCTCTTTGCTGGCCGTCCTCTTTATTTCCGCCGACTGGTGATCACCGCAGACGTCACTGGCTGGCCACAGCTGTATGAAGGTGTGGCTGATGATTCGTGCAGGTTCCTCCCGGTGTTCCCGCTTCGCTGCGGGTCTTGCTGCAGGTGAGTGTTCTCTTTCATTTTTGCTTTTTCCTCCCCATTCTTCCCCGGACTTCTGCTCCCGGGTTCCCCCCTTACCCTTTTAGGTCCTCCCTTTTGTCTCTCCCTGCGACAGAAAGGATGTGGATAAGTTGGAGAGAATCTGGTAGAGGGCAAACAAAAAAGGTTTGGGGGCTGGGGCACATGACATTTGAGGAGAGGCTGAGGGAACTGGGTTTATTTAGTCTGCAGAAGAGAAGAATGGGGGGGGACTTGATAGCAGCCTTTAACTACCTGAAGGGTGGTTCCAAAGAGGATGGAGCTAGACTGTTCTCAGTGGTGACAGATGACAGAACAAGGAGCAAGGGTCTCAAGTTGAAGCAAGGGAGACTTAGGCTGGATATTAAGAAAAACTTACTCACTGGGAGTATGGTGAAGCACTGGAACAGGGTACCTAGAGAGGTGGTGGAATCTCCATCCTTGGACGTTTTTAAGGCCCAGCTTGACAAAGCCCTGGCTTGGATGATCTAGTTGGACATGGTCTTTCTTTGAGCAGGGGTTGGACTAGATGACCTCCTGAGGTCCCTTTCAACCCTAATTTTCTATGATTCTGTGATTCGCCTGGTCTGAGCAGGTTCTAACAATATCTTTTTTTTACCTCTGTGGCACACATCCTGTGCACAAAGTTTTGCTCCTTCATGGAAATGGGACCTCATGGTCCAGCTGTCCTGTGACCCAAAGATAGGTGCTGATCACAACACACCATAGTTGCTTCTGTGCTCCAACCTTCTGGGAACTCTAGCATACAGAATACCTCTAGAAAGGCAAGTCATAGTTTAAACAAATAAGATATACTTTACCCAAGACATTTAAAAATTAATTGCTCCTTACTTTAGGAAGCACAACGAATGTACATAGCCAGATAAAATGGAAGAACATTCACAAACTTCCCTGCCCTACTTTCCTGATGACTGTGTTTGTGGAGTTTAAGTTAGTCTTCCAGGACAGATCGTCTCAAAGTTTTTCCATTCATGGTCCACAGACAGTTACTACAGATCATGTGCCTTCAGTTAACAAGGGGTAGGGGCCATACCACAACTCAGCTGCTACACAGTAACTGCCTTTGTTCCCACTCTTACCTATAGGATCATAGGAAAGTAGTGCTAGAAGGGATCCCAAGAGGTTATCTACTCCAGCCCCCTGCTCAAAGCAGGAGCATCCCTTACTATGCCATCCCAACCAAGTGTCTGTCCACCTTGCTTATAAAAACTCCCAAGGATGGAGATTCCACAACTTCTCTAGGTAGCCTGTTCCAATGCTTGACCACCCTCATAGTCAGGAAATTCCTTCTAATATCCAGCCTAATGCAATTCCTCTGCTGTAGCTTGAGGCTATTGCTCCTAGTCCTATCCACTACAACCATAGAGAAAAGCCCATCTCCATCCTCTCTCTAACTGCCTTTCAGGTATTTGAAGACTGATCAAATCCCCACTCTGTCTTCTCTTCAGGCTAAATAAGAGTTCTTTCAACCTTTCCTCATAAGTCTTACTGGCCCAGACCCATAATATTTTTTGTGGTTCTGCGCTGAACTCTTTCCAAATTGCTTACATCTTTTTTGAAGTGTGGGCTCCAAAACTGGACACAGAACTCCGGGTGACACCTCACAAGTGCTGCATGGAATGAAAGAATCACTTCCCTTGATTTGCATGTGACACTTATATTAATACAACCAAGCATGCTCTTGTTTTGTTTTGTTGTTTGAAACAAGAGCAAACTGTTGGCTCATCCTGCTTATGATCTACTGCAGGTGTTCTCAACCTTTTTCTCTTTGAGGTTCCCCCCACCCCCCCACCCCGAGCATGCTATAAAAACTCCACAGCCCACCTGTGCCACAACAACTGCCTGGCTCCCCAGCCCTGCCCACATGGCCCCAGGTGCAGCAGGTGGGGCTTAGCAGAGGGGAGCCCTGGAGTCCTACTCACCTTAGCAGCAGCGCGGAGGCTTTCCTGCCTACCCTTAGTGCTGCCTGCAAGATGCAGGCTGTGGGGCCAGATGAGACCGGCTTGCCCCCACCCCTTCCTCAGGGCTCACTTCAGCCCCAGGGGACTGAGGCAGATCCTGGCAGGGCCAGGTTGGAAGGACCCCCTGAAAACTGCTTGCAGCCCCCCAGGTTGAGAACCGCTGGTCTACTGTAACCCCCAGGTCTTTCTCTGCATTACTGCAATGTAGCCATTCATTCCCAGTGTGTATTTGTGTATATATTTTTTTCCATCTGAAATGCAGGACTTTCCAATCAAGCTTATCCCCAGCTTAACACTGAATGAAACAGGAATAAGAATTTCACCCCCCAAAACAAAGGCAAGAGTACAGAAAAGCAGACTAGCTTTGTCATCAGGATGGAGCTTGCAGTTTGACAGAGTTCTAAATGTGGAACTCATAAACTGTATATACAGGTTCCCCAAACTGTTACCCACATGTCCTTCAAAAAATTCATTTAGACCACAAGACCTTCAGAAAGTAAGATCCAATGACTGATGGCTTTCAGGCTATCCGTTTATGTATTTGCTGCGTCTCTGTACAGATCAGTTGCTCCCTCCCCACTGGCAGCACAGACAGTTCCCTTCCCATGCTGTTATTAATTCTCCCACTGGCTGATACACTTATGTGATCATAACCTCCAGTAGGGTTGACAGGATATGTTTGGGGAGTGAATGTTGACTCAGTCAGCACTAATTAACATGGTAAATATCAGCTCAACTTGCACGGATTTGTCAGATGAACATGCCATGTACACTGGCTGCTTCCTGCCTCCTGCTCAAGTCTGGCAGGCCCACCTCCATTTTTCCTGGGTAGAGGGTTTCACACTTGTCTATTTGGTGTGGAAAGTTTAAATGGCAACCATGTGACCACCCTTCCTCTTTGTACAGCTTTCCTCTCCGCACAGCTTTCCTAGGCTCTTTTTTGTATTACTGATTATGCTGATCACTACTTTCCACAATGTTAGGCTTTGTCTATCTGCAACAGTTATATCACCTTAAATGTACCAGTGTACACAGAACAGTACAATCTTTCCCCCTCATTGTACAGGCATGACTAGTCATACCAGTATACAGGTTTCTTTATGCGGGTTCTGTATGTGTGAATTCTCTCTTACATACTGACCCTTTTTATACCAAAAATTCATTATATGCAAGGTACATTCACTCTTATGTGATCAGTGTGGTGGAGGCCCAGAATCAGCTGTTTTGTGCAGTGCATTGTGGGAATGACACGCACCAAAATATAGTCTCTTGTGTGGATCTGTGCTCTTCACTCATTGTCTGTGACACGTGTTTCTGTAGTTGCCAATGCCATTATGATAGTGCCCTGTGATTGTGTGTACTGTCTGCTGTTGGTGAGTACCAAAATTGTCTTGTAGAAGTGGTAGAAATGGGTCTGGGGGTCAGTACAGTCGAGGTCTTGGAACATATCCCTATTTGTTACATTGTAAAATGGGTTCCCTTTATGCGGATTCGAGTTATGTGTCATTTTCCAGCAATGAATGTACAGCATAAAGCAAGGGAAACCTGTACATAATTTCTTCTGGTGTAACACTGCCATAAAGGAAGAGATCCCATTCATCTTATGGGAAACTAATGTTATAGTCACTTATAAACTGACTGAAGAACATGTAAATTTTGAAGGAAGCACTTTTAGTTACTTTGATAGTTATGACGCCAAGAAGTTCTTAGGATGCTCATTTAAATAAGAGTGCTTCTGCTATTCCTGAATTTATTAGGAAAATGTTTTGAACTCAGCTATTTACTTGTGACTTGTGCTGGAAATAAATCAAGAATATTTTCATTAATATTAACTGTAATGGGCTAATAGTTTCCCATTTCACTTGTTTTCATAATGCATTTTTTCTTGTATATTTTCCTATATTTACCTTTTTAATTTATTTTAAAAGTATATAACTATTTTATGAGAACAGATTAATTCCTATACATGCGTCTGCCATGGAAATGGATATAATTGCAAAGAAATAACTACAAACCAAAATCACTCCTTATTTCATGGCACTACAGTAAAGAAAAAAGGAAGGAAGCATACAATAGGTCAAAACATATATCCTAAAATATTTATATGGAATTAGATAAAGCAAAATGGAAAAGAGACTTTCTATTTCTAAATAAAGGCCTGACTTGTTTTTAAAGCACAGATTTGGGAAGCTTAATGCCTCCCCACAATGGCCTCTGTCCTCACACATGGAATAAAAACTCTCCAGACTGACCAGAGGATTTAAATATATTCAGGTTGTGCTTGATTGAGTGAGCACAGGTCAGAGTCCAGCCCTTCGGCATGCACTCCCTATCGAAACATCCAGTTAAAGAACTGCTAGGCAAAAGATGATTTTGACAGACATGGTGTAAAAGTGGTTTCTAGACAGGGAGGACCAAAACTAGATATATAATAGGCCCATGTGAAGCGGCTAGTATTCACTTCGGATTCTGCCGATTCAGGGGACAGTGATTCAGTTTGGTGATTTGAATCACTGTCCTGAGTCGATTCAGCTGAATCTTATTTGGAGATTCAGCTGCAGCAGCCGAATCTCTGAATCGCCCAGGCCCATCCCCTGCCTGCTCTCCCAACACGGCAATGGCTGCCCTGCCTGCCCCAGCTCCCAGCACTTTGAGAAGAAAAAAAAAAGCCTTGTGCTGGGTAATGCCCAGTGGCGTGTGTGTGGGGGGGTAATCCCTGCTTCCCCCCACTACCCCATGCTATGTGGGGGGCTCTGCACAAGCCGCCCAACCTCCACCTGCTGTCTTAGTCCCCCCATGGCTGCCCCACTCACCCCAGTTCTGGCCCTTTAAGAAAAAAAAAAAAAACCCAAAACCCCTGCACTCACTGGTTCCTGCCCAGCAGGGGGTGATCCCCACTGCCCCATGCTGCATGAGGGGCTCTGCATGAGTCCCCTGAAGCCCCGAGGTTGGTGCAGGAGCTGGTGAATCCAGGGGTCTTGGGGGGCTTTTTTT
>NW_005843375.1:43468-47217 GCF_000455745.1 Alligator sinensis | reverse complement strand
ACAGTGGGCAGGAGTCAGGGGGCTCATGGCAGAGCCCTCCACACACCATGGGGCAGTGGTGAGCAGCAGGGATCACCCCCCTACCCGACAGCACCTGGCGAGCCCAGGGTTTTTTTAAGGGGCGGGGAACTGGGGCCTGGTGGGGCAGACATTGTGGGAGGTGCTAGGGGAGCAGGCAGGGAAATGGGGCCTGGTGGAGGTCCCCACATGGTCCTATCTCACCTCTTCCAGCCCCTCGGTCCCCTGCCCCCTACTTACCGGCACAGAGTCTGGCTCCAGCTCCCTGCTGCAGCGGGCAGGGACTGCCCGAATAGTCGAAGTTCTCTGAATCGATTCCCAAAAGATTCAGAGAGCTTTTTATTGGTTCCCAGATTCAATTTAGATTTGGAGATTTGGCCACCAAATCAGGCCAAATCTCCTTCAAATTGAATCAGCACCCGAAGCTTCACACAGTCCTAATATATAACTCTCCAGATCAAAAATCAATACAACTGTACCCAGAAACAAACAAGAAAACCAGGACAGGTCTGGAAAAGCAAACATGAAATGCTTCTGAATGCTGACCCACAATAAGTTGTGCACTACTGGATGATTATAGGTGGTATAGAACAGGGGTCGGCAACATTTTTGGGCAGAGTGCCAAAACCACCTGCAACCTCAACTTGTAAGAGGTTGGTGTGCCATGAGGGCCTAATTAAGGTAATTATGAGTTAATTAGCAATGATTAACACCTAGGAAACCACAGACTAAGGAGAGGAAATGATCAATACAGACAATCAACTGCCCCAAGACAGAGACAGTCAGTTGCACAAGCACCCATGTCACAAGTTTTGCCTGTCAGCAGTCAGAGGTGCAGGGCCCCAGAACCCCACTGCACCTATCTTCTTGACAGCTGGCAGGCTTCGTGGCCTGAGCAGGGGCCACCACCCCTGCAGTTTTCAGCCCTCTGCACCTTAATACACACAGCGTCACCCATGTCATGAGTTTTGCCTGTCAGCAGCTTGAGGTACAGTTCCCCCCAAACCCCTTCACCTATCTCCTCAACAGCTGGCAGGCTTTGTGGCCTCACCAGGGGCCACCACCCCTGCAGTTTTCACCCCCCCTGTGGCGTAACACATACATGTGACATGAGTTTTGCTTTCAAGAAAATGGGGTGCAGTTCCCTTTGAACCCCTAAACCGATCTTCTTGAAACTTGGTAGGCTTCATGCTCTCACCAGAAGCTACCACCCCTGCAAGTTTCATCCAAATCAGACAAAAAACAACAAAGTTATAGATATTTCATTGATTCCCCATTATACCCCATGGCTGAATCTCTGAGGCGGCTCCGAAGCTTTGGAGCTGCGTCGGTTGGATCGAAGCAGGAACCCGGTCTAGAGCTCTGGATCAGATCGCTGGCATCCAAAGCGGGCAGAACCGACACCGGATCAAATAGCTGCCTAGTGTCCCAGCCCTGGTGGGGCTGGAACATGCCCTGCCCACCCAAGTCTATAAGCATCCTCCGGAACTTGAAATCCAATGAGGCTGCTCCAGTCCCATCCCTAGTACCTGCTCTCAAGCCTTTGTTCTGTGGTGGGTGAAGCAGATGCTAGGGTCCAGTCTGGAGCAGCCTTACAGGCAAACTTGGGAGTTTAGAGCTTGCCTGCAGTCATGGGTAGGGCATACTCAGGCTCTATAGTACCCAGACATGCTGCTGTTGCAATGTAGATAAGCCCTAAATGTCTTCCAGAACTGCATTAAGCAGTGTGACTAATATCTACCATATATGATACAATGGCTATAGGAAACAGAACCACGTTATATCCCAATGCTGCAGTCTCCTCTGGAAGAGCCCCCCCGAGAAGTATATGCAGGGACTGAGGATGCTAGAAATGTTCAGTAAAGGGGGTGAGGATCAGCACCATGACTTTAGTGCATCCAAAGACTTTCAATATAGGCTGGAGAACAGGGTTTGAAATACAGAAGGGTTCAGGGGGGCCTGAGAGCCTCCCAAAAGTCTCCCCTTGCATAAAAGACGAAAGCCCCCAGCCCACCCCATGCCTTTCTAAGCATGTCAGGTGGTGGCTCCTTCTGGCAGCCACCACCGCAACCCCCACCCCCAAGAGTCTGAGTGTAATTTGAACCCTGCTGGACAAGGAGGGAGGGCAGAAATACCACTGCCATAGTTCTGCAACTGTGCTATTAGATCAGTTGTGAGGTTGATTCCAGAGGGATTGGGAGCCAGCTGCAATATTTTGCCAGCAATACTGATAAATAACAAATGTGACAAGGGCTGGTGATGTACAATAAAACTATTCCAAGGCCACTGGGCAAATGCAGGCTGCTGATAAACCCAAGAAACAAGAGGCATTTTCACTTGAAATTTATAGTAATTGACACATAGGAGTGCCACCCATTGCTAGGTACCAGAGCAATATAAGCCATGGATTTGATCACACTACAACACTAAAATATCCTTAACATTAGAGAGAAGGGAAAACAGTCACTGTGAGTTCTGTCCAGCATTCTAACAGAAGGTACGAACCTAACTCACTTCAAGAAGGACAAGATGAGGTTTGAAATAGATCCCTATATGCCCATGAGATTACTATGACCAAGAGGTGAATCAGGAGGGTGGAATCAGTAAGGAACTGGCAAGCCTACAAGGTAGCAGCAGCACCGACTGGATCAGCCACCTAGCAGTAGTAAGAAAACCTTCAGGCAAACTGAGACTCTAAATTGACCCAGAACCACTAAAGAGAAGCCACTGCCCATTGGTACAATTAGACCTATCAAAGACAAAAAGTATTAATTGTTTGTGACGTCAAGAATGGATTTTGACATACTGAGCAAGATGAGCCATTGAACCACCTGACAACCTTCACCACACTTTTTAACCAGTAGTGGATATGAATGTCTGTGAACATCAGTCTGGTCTCAGAACTGATGTAGTGTAAATGAACCAGACACCAGAGACTTGTAGACATCAAAACTGCAGCTGATGACAAGTCATGGCAGGAGAGGCAGAGTTAAAGGAAGAAGCAATCCAGAGCAATGATACCAATCTGTGACAAGTTCTGAATAGAAAGTG
The DNA here is from genome assembly GCF_000455745.1 of Alligator sinensis. Classification (NCBI taxonomy): domain Eukaryota; kingdom Metazoa; phylum Chordata; order Crocodylia; family Alligatoridae; genus Alligator; species Alligator sinensis. Next base: position 44,148 of record NW_005843375.1, on the reverse strand, counting down.
CCAGGAGCAGAACATAGGCTGAATGAAACTGAGGAGCACCAATGTCTCCTACTTTGTAAATGATTGGAACCACACGGTCAGACTGGATTTCTCCAAATTCTGGGGTGAGGTGGGCACACTTGAAGGGAGAGAGAGCCTGCAACTAGATTTAGACAGACTACAAAAGTGGGCAGATGAGAATAGGATGGGGTTCAACGTAGATAAATGCAGAGTGCTGCACCTTGGGAGAAGGAATCCACAGCATACATACAGGCTGGGGAGTTCCCTTCTTGAAAGCACAGAGGCGGAAAGGGATCTTGGAGTCATTATTGACTCCAAGATGAACATGAGCCGCCAATGCCAGACCGCAGCCAGCAAGGCCAGCCATACCTTGTCATGCATCCAAAGGTGCATCTCAAGCCGGTCCAGAGAGGCGATACTCCCCCTCTATGCGACATTGGTCAGGCCGCAATTGGAGTACTGCGTCCAGTACTGGGCGCCGCACTTTAGAAGGGATGTGGCCAGCCTGGAGAGGGTTCAGAGGAGGACCACCCGCTTGGTGAGAGGGCAGCAGGAGAGACTGAGGGACCTGAACCTGTTCAGCCTCGGCAAGAGGAGGCTGAGGGAGAACCTAGTGGCTGGCTACAAACCCATCCGGGGAGATCAACAGCAAATAGGCAGAGCCCTTTTCTCCCCAGCAC
>NW_005843375.1:37072-43280 GCF_000455745.1 Alligator sinensis | reverse complement strand
GGCAGGGGGTCAGGCTAGATGATCTGTTCAGGTCCCTCCTGACCCTAGCTACTATGAAACTATAAAGACTCAGGCAAGAAGAGTAATCAGGAAACTGAAGGTATGTGTTTTAGCATACTTAACACAATACTCAGACAAAAGGGCTCAGTAAGCTGCAGCAGAATTCAAACAATTCAGCTCCACAAGGGAACCTTCATTACAAGATGTCTTTTGAGCACCCACAAAGCAATGGAAAGGCAGAGCTGGCAGGAAAAACATCCAAAAGACTGGTGGCAAAGGTGAAACAAACAGGAAGGGATCCCTGCCTGGCAATACTGGAGTTATTTTATGTAGCTAGAACCTTTCATTTAAAAATGTAATTATAATTACTGAAGAACCACCATAGGACTAGAAAAATAGTATGAAAACACAAAGATTACTATTTAACCTGCATTGCTTCTATTCCATAATAAAACAGCCGCATATTAATACCAGCTGCTGACCCTACTTATTGCTACCTCCCCTCCAAAAAAAAATCATTAAAACAATGAGTTAAGAAACTCTTAAGTAAAAAGGAGACATTTCTAAGAAGTCTGATGTACAAAGGGGATTGTCTCAAGGGATGTTCTAAAATGAGGTAGTTTCAAAAAGCAAGCACTAATCATACTACAAAATACTAGTGCAAGTCAGCCAAACCCCTCACTAGTGAAAAAGGCATGCATCTACAGACACAATAATTCATTGTAAAAGACACTGAAAACAAAGGATCAGAATCAGGGCAAAAGGGAGAAGCAGTTTGTGCCTCCCCTCTGCAGCAGCTTTTGAGGCAGTGTAGCTCCTAAACCCAGATCAAAGGAGTCCTGTTAGTGGTGCCCCTTTTATAATGGCCCTGTGAGCCACTGCAAGAGTGTAAAATGCCTCGGGGACAGATTGACCCATGCTACAGTCCATTCCCTCCAACCTCTGGCCAATACAGTCCCCTTTCTTGTGGTCCCTGATCTTACCTGGTACAAAGGATCAAAAAGCAACATGGAATATAACCTTTAAACATTAACACTGGAAACACCAACAGATATTTTAAATGTCCTAGTCCAAACATGGCACTGATTTATCCTTCTTGCAACTCGTAGGGTTTCACAAGCAAAAACTCATGAGAAAACATAGCCAAGACTTGAAAGCATGACATTTTGCAGAACCACACCCTTACTAAAAAGCACAAACTTAGTGCCTTCAATAACCTGCTGCTGCACTGGTTGACTGCTGCTACTCATAGCTCTTTAGGGCTCTTTTAATATGTGCATAAATGTGTAACAACCAGACAAAGCTGGCTTTAGGGGTAAATAAACAAGACAAATGCTCAAAACCCCACTATGTTAGGTTACTGCAAGTGATCCACTATGGGGGGAAGAAGGACAAGCCCATATGTGGGTTGCCTCTTAAGACTCAGAGAGGGGCCTAGGCAGGGCTGCCTCTGCTGCCATATAAGTCAGTCATCTGTTTCAGAATATTAGAACTAGTACTTATAAGATCAGCGATTCTCAACCAAGTCGCCATGGCACACTGGGGTACCTTGAAATGCTTTCAAGGGTGCCATGCAATGTTAGCATTGTTAGGTATGCAAACATGATTTATAAGCTAAGCCCAAGAGCCACATCCAGACGAGTGCTGCCGTGTGGTATGTGGTGGCGCAGACGCACCTGCGGCACCACATACTTCACGTTTAGTTGTTCTCTGTACGACAAGGGAGCAGCACGGAGGGGTTTTTTTTGACCCCTGGACATACAGGGAAAAAAAGCAGAGCAGTCCATGCAGGGGCAGCGTACACTGCTCAAAAGTGGAGCCAGGCTAGTTTCAGCCACGCTGCAGCTGCTGGCCAGGCTCTGCATGGCAGAATCATTGCTGCTGCAGCCCCAGGAGGTCCCCAGGGCCCCAGGTAAGGCTGCTGGGGCCAGCCCAGTGCTGGCCCCAGCCTCCCGTACCCCACCCTGGGTAACTTGCCGCATGCCAGATTGCACATGTCACAGGTGTTTCCCAGGGCCAACTAGCAGTGGCACAGGGTGCGCTGCTTGCTAGTTGTCCCAGTGGAACCAAATGTCCATGCCACATGTGGATGCAGCCAAAGATTTCAAATAGAAATCTACAGTTGTGGTTTTTCTGAGATCTTTGCAACAAAGTATTGCTCTATTATTTTTCTGCAGCTAAAAAATGGGTGAAGGCTAAAAGCTGGCTTTTTCCAAGGGGTATTGAGTCTAAAGAGATTCAAAACTAGTGACTTAGTGTCAGATCTTTTGATTGATTCAATCACCTTCTACAGTTGAAAAAAGTTATAGACTAAGTCCAAAGTACTGCAGTAGGCTCTACTATCAGGCCAGCTTTGTTTTCATCACGTACAACATGAATGGCATTCAGTATGCAAGAAACAGCATGAATATAGATTCAGGGAAGCAAATAAGCAAGTGTTTAAGAATCTGCTTACATCCTAATAAAACAACACTATGTTACCAGAAAAGCCTCAGTTAAAGTCCCAAAGTAGATTCTATTATAAACCCATTTTCATTGATCCATATCTTTAAAAACTTCTCCTTTAGTGTTAATATGCCATGCTTAGGCCTCACTATTTTAATCTGTTTCATGGGGGCATGGGAATGTGTCTAGGCAGAACTCTGCAGGACTAGGGTCTTTGTTTCAGTTTAAATGAATCTGAGGGCTGGCTATTTTTTGCATGAGTGGCTGCATCATACTGGGGCTCAGAATCAACCTATGCTAGGTGCATGTGGGGGCATCAGGAAAAAGGTAATTTATTTAACCATTACTTCCTTCTAGTGGGGCGCTACCAGCAGCAGGCAAGCTACAGGTGACAAACCATACAGTAAGCCCAGATCAGACCCATCTTCCTCTAGGGAAGCAATAGCTACCCTGTCTCTATCCAGAACAATATTCCTGCAATGGGCTTACCTTGCTCCAGGGAGGCTTTGGCAGATGTTTGTCTCAAACAATTCTTAGTCTCATTCAGGCCTCTTACAAACAGAGCAAACTTAAAGTCTGTCCTCTTTCCCACTCTACATCTAATTGAACGGTGTTCTACCCTTTAACCCATCCCTCCCCATCTGATACCTACTTCAGGTGTAGCATCCATTGTAGGCCTAGATTTAGGTCCAGTGTGACAGTGCTGGGAAGATCAAACTCACAATAGCACATTAACCCTTTCCTGTCCTGCATGGAACTTGCAAACCCCCCAGAGAGGCAAGAGATGAATTCCAAGAATGTGAACAATCTCTAACAATAATAGTAAAATACAAACAAGCAATAGTTTATGCTAAATGTCTACAATATTTCAGATCTTTTTAATGCTACAGTTGTCCACTCCATAAAAAAAAATATTTACAAAGGAAATGTCTGGGGGTTTCCTTTTGAGTTGTTTAATACAGAGCCAAGTTTCACATGCTAAGAAATAAGCATTTTAATGTAATTTTAGACACACTTACCTTGTACTGTCTTCCAGTTCAAACTTAACAACCGTAAATCCTTAAGTTATTTGAAAAACACAGCTGCAACAAAAAGAGAGACAAATTGGTTTCACTGAACAAAAAGAAATACAGTAATATCTGTTTCTCTGTTAACAGATAGACTGTAGTAACTATATTTAATATAGAGCTATAGCATGTTTCATAATGTTCTAACAACATCACATAGATAATATAACCATGGAGACTGTTAGCTATTTAAAACTACTTAGTATTCTTAAATAGAATCTGTTACAGAAATGTTTTATGGAGAGGGATTTGCCAGAGAAAATTAAGTTTAATTTAAGATCATTGGATACAAATGCTAATAATAAGTCTTGCTTACACAGCTAATAGGGATTATAGTTTGATAATTTGTAATATTACACAAAATGTTTAATAGTGATTTTATTGTCAAGAACAACATACTAAATACATGTCTCATAAAGTTTAAAGGAGATCATGAAGAAATTTCAAGGCATAGTCTCTTTAAAATATCTTAAATGAGGGTACAATAATGATGCTTTAGTCAGAAGGATGTTTGTTGTATGTAGAGCATAATCCTATACGTTATATCACTTAGGACTTTTCTAACAACTTTTATCAGAGAATTTATAAACAGCATACAATACGTATATTGCTGTTGTCTAACTGTTACACAACCAGTTGCATTATAATGGACGTTCGGTCTTCTTATATCCAGCTTTGTATATGGTATATTTAGCGGTACAAACTATTTTACAAGATGCAGGTATAGGGAGAGAGTACAGAGCGTGGGAGTGAGAGACAGCACTTCCAGATACTAACTTTAAAGGAAAATTTAAGCTAGGGCTGAAGGAAAGGCAAGCTACCAGACATCATGGTCTTGTCCCCGCAAGCGGGAACATGCATTCCCTGGGAACCCAGTGGCATATCAGTAAATTAAACTTCTATATTGAATAGAACAAATTATTTGTATATATATATTTTTTTTTTTTTTCTATTCAACATAGAAGCTAATTTACCGCTTTGTTTCAATTATGCTGTTCTTGTTTTAGGCAAATATATTTCAAGGGGGCAACTCAAGTAGAATCAAGCCTTTCCTAATATAGAATTATATATGGCATATATATATTGGGAGAGGCTTGATTCTAGTTTTTATTTCATTGAGGCCTACATCTGACATGTTCACACTCTTTTTAGGACCTGCAGCTCAGATGTGGTCATGTTTGTTGCATTGACTCATGTTGTAAGATGTAATTAGTGCCAGCCAAACACAGGAGAACTGGAAGCATATGTATACCCACTATAGAGGTTAGATGCAAATAAATGAGAGACCATACTGTATAAAACCAAGCAGAGTATACTTGACCACTAGACCAATGATAAATTTCATTCACTGTTATATAACAAAACATATATAATTATTCTTTGTTGCTTTTTAATTAGAGGGCAAACAGTTAAAATTGTGTTACATCACATGCTAGCTAGGATGCACCAAACATTTGGAAAGTGCTTAGTTGTTACTACTGACTATCTGGGCCTATTCTTAAAGCATTTCTATATATGGAGCAAAGACTGTATCACATCAGATGATACAAAGTACCTCACTAAGCACACATACAGGATTGCTGAAGTCATCCATCCTTGTGACATATGTATGTCGGTTGTAAAAAAAGTAAAGAATTTGTGAAGACACTAGTAAACTAAGTACAATACAGTTGATAGCATTTATCTCCTTGGAAACTATAACTGTCTCTGTCTTTCTACAGAAAAAAATAACAGATTTGTCTACACTTAAGTCACCCATGAAACCATACTTATGTTCAAACTCAAGTGATCAAGCAGCTCTAAGAATAATAAAAAATGTATGTGGTCATTCCCTGCAGTTCTTAGTCAGGACCCCCTTAAATTTAGGATTCTGTTCCCACAAGCTCTCTGCAGACTAAACACTGGAGTTCCTCTTCTACAGACAGACATCTTGCAGAATTGGCCCTTTATATTTACCTATGAGAAATGATTTTACAAATGTTAAAAATAAATTATTAACATCTATAGCAAAATAATTCTAGCAATATTAGTTACTAAAAACATGATGGACCAAATAACTGGACAAATAAGCACTAAGCAAAAACCTGTTACATTACAATTTAAAATACAGGGCTGTGTATGTATCCGATATAAAGATTCCTGTTTGTTTCCTCCACAGCTGTGATTTCCCTCTCTGGGCTTTTACATAACTTACCAATCATCTCCAGAACACATACTAAAATGGTCAGCTGACTACTGTCTCGGATGGCCAGAGCCGACTCAAGGTGATTTAGAAATTGCTCGTTCGTTAGGGCGGGCTGGTGAATGGAGAGGCAGACAAGGTTTAATGGTTGCAAAAACTTTTACTTACGCCGCTTGTAGTTGCGACGCAGATGGTCCGGTCGTCTGAACAACTATGTGAGTTGTTCCAGCTGGCGAGGCCCAAGCCAGTTAATCCGTCCGCAATTTAAGCCGGCGGGAAAAGGGTACGTCTGGGATTGCGCTCGGCGACGGGAAGAAGGATCGATAGGTGATCAGTCTATCGATCAGCTAGCCGCAAGTCAGATCTCTTTAGAGGCACTCTGCAGAGTGCTCAAAGTTCTTCGACTTGGGTGGAAGTCGCACGAAATTTTAAACGGCTAGCAAGCCAATTACTAGTCGCCACGTAGGAATAATTTAGAACTAGCCAATAGCGGGACACAAATTTGCATTCGAAT
>NW_005843375.1:17843-31831 GCF_000455745.1 Alligator sinensis | reverse complement strand
GATCAGGTTCATCTCCATCACCGTGCCCTTAGATCCCATCCTCGTCGCCATGTCTCGGATGGCCGGAGCCGACTTGATGTGATTTAGAAATTGCTCGTTCGTTAGGGCGGGCTGGTGAATGGAGAGGCAGACAAGGTTTAATGGTTGCAAAAACTTTTACTTACGCCGCTTGTAGTTGCGACGCAGATGGTCCGGTCATCTGAACAACTATGTGAGTTGTTCCAGCTGGTGAGGCCCAAGCCAGTTAATCCGTCCGCAATTCAAGCCGGCGGGAAAAGGGTACGTCTGGGATTGCGCTCGGCGACAGGAAGAAGGATCGATAGGTGATCTGTCTATCGATCAGCTAGCCACAAGTCAGATCTCTTTAGAGGCACTCTGCAGCGTGCTCAAAGTTCTTCGACTTGGGCGGAAGTCGCACGAAATTTTAAACGGCTAGCAAGCCAATTACTAGCCGCCACGTAGGAATAATTTAGAACTAGCCAATAGCGGGACACAAATTTGCATTCGAATAGCAGGAACTCTTTGCACCGTGCATTTCTGTGCTGCAAAGAAGAAATGCACCCTGCAAATTGGCGGGAACTCTCTTGCACCAAGGTTCTTCTGCGCAGCAAAAACCCTCGCAGTGCAAGAGGCTCTCATGTGGCAAGAAAATTCCATCGTGCCGAGGCACCAAAATCACTGGGTTTTGACAACTACATCGAAGGCCTAATCCTGCTCCCACAGAAGTCAATGATAGGATCACTGCTTAGTTTGAATTCACTATGCCTGCATAGGGAGGGCTATTTGAAATTGACTGGCACCCGCTGTAGTGAGAGTTCAACTGCAATATTTTAAACAGGAAAAATGTTAATTGTAGGTTATGTTGCTTTTTCTGTAATGAAGAAAAAACTCTGCATCTGGTGCCTTGAAACCAGGGAATCAAGAAATATATTAAAACGGTTTATATTAAATCAGTTGTTAGAATCGGGGCTCAGATAGCCACAATCCAAAAACTTTGGCAATAACTGGCAATCTTGTGGCACTCCTATCAGAAATGTCAAAGGTTAAATGTGCTACAAAGTTAATCACTTACATTTTTCGTCTAGAGAGATGGCACAGCCAGTATAGAGCTGAGGTATCCTGGAAGGGAGAAGCATGCATTGATACTGTATTTCAAAAGTGTGATAGGAAACATCAAAAATATAAGGAATATGTAGCTCTGGGACCAAAGCTATCCGTCATAAATGAAGTACACCTGAGTGTTATATAGCTTTAGGAGCTGTAGCACAAGTTCCCATCACTTAACAAGCATAGGCAGAACTTTGTCCAGCACCATCAGATCTTCTGATCGCTTTTATGCCTCTCACACATTCTTTATCTCGGTGGTATTAACCTCCCATCCATTCCTAATTTAATAAAAATTATGGATATGATAGTCGATCATTTTGTCAGTTGCCAGGCAAAAGGACTAAAATTAAATTAAACAGATAGTATAAGCTGCTATAACATGGGTGCTTAATTGGTTGGCTAGTTATGCTCAAAGACTAGTTGTCAGTGGCTAACTGTCAGACAGGAAGACAGCAACAAGTGCCTTTCCCCAAGGGTCTGTCCTAAACTTAATCATGCTCAGTACCTTTAATAAATTGACCCATAAAAAGAAGCTGAGCGGAATAGAAGATGTGTTAGAAGACAGGATCAAGATTCAAAACAGCCTTGAAAAAGTTATCTGAAATAAAGAGGGTTTAATTCTACAAGTGAAAGTATTATACTTAGGGAGGAACAAATCAAATGCATGAAGACAACATGGGGAATGACTGATAAGGCTACAGTACTACAGAAAAAGCATCTGAAGGCTATAAAAGACCAGAAGCTGAATATGAGTAGACAATGTAATATTTTTACAAAACATTGGGGTGTGTTGACAGGAATGTCTTATGTAAGGCATGGGGAATGGTTCTTTCATTCTGTTCAGCACTGCTAAGGCCTGATAGGAAGTCCTGCAAGGACAAATTGGAGAAAGTCCAGAGGAAAGCAATAACAATTCTTACAGGTCTAGAAAACATTTGGTTGTAGATTCTGGACCACCAGAAGTTCTTAAGAGCAGGTTGAACAATTATTTCTCTGGAAAGGCTTAGACAGGGATGAGGTTGGACTGACTGACCTCTAAGGGTCCTTCCAGCCCTATTTTCCTAGCTTTCTAATTCTCAAAGGCTGTTGGCCATGAAAATCAGTCAGAAATATAAAAGGATTTAAGAAGTTAAGGGCTCATTATTACTGATTTTTAAACTAAGCTCCCCCTTTGAAATCAGTGTATTTTCAAACAAATTTTGGAAGCCCCTGACATAAACTTGTGTGCAGTCACTTGCTTCTGTTTAAGATCTTCACATTTTGGTGTAGCTTAAACATGTTCCTAATGGACTTAAACTAAACTGAAAAAGTCTAGTACTGTATGAACAAAAATAAAATGTGCACACGGACTTCAGCTCCGCTTCAAAATCTCACCTTCATTTGATCTGGTACAAATGTATCAAGTCCATTCCTCAAGTTACAACCACAGGGCAAAAGTGGTCCATCTGTAATCTACTGGGATGTTCTGGGCCCCCTACCTGGCCATTTTAGACTGATGTCTCTGGCCATTCTGCAGAGATAAGGAAAGCAGGATACAGAACCGGAGAAAGATTGTACGGGTTGGAGAGAAGTATGTTGCCCTAAAAGTGGGGTAAATAAGTGACAAATGAAATGGCCCCAGCTACGAAAAGCCAGCGGGGCCTTCTTCTGAACACACTGAAAAGCAGTTACACTTGCCACAATCCTACCCCATGACAACTGGAACCAAATCGCGAGGCTCTGCAAAAATGAGGCTGTGAAGCCACACGGCCACTTAGCGTATGACTCTCGCAGAATCCGGTTCCTTTGTGAACCCGGGGATAGCGCACAGGAGCCGGGCAGAGGAGCTCATCCCCAGAGCCTCCCTCAGCCTCCAGCGCCGACACCCGGCGAGGGGGAGCATCCACCACAGCGAGGTCCCGGCCTGGAGCCCTCAGCGGCTGGAGCAGGCGGCCGGGCCAGGCTCTGCAGCACACGGGCTGCCGAGGGCCTCAGCGACCCCGCCTGCCTGCTGCCCTCTCGCTGGCGGCGGTGGAAGGACAGATCATCCTGGGCCCCCCCACCAGCCCTGGGCAGTCTGCCGGGCTGGCAGGGTTAATGGGGAACTTTCTGCAGGCGCCCCCCCGCCGGGGCCGGGCTGGTGCGCGGCACAGGAGCCGGGGCCGGGGCCGGGGCCGGGGGGGGCGCTCGGGGCCGCGGGCGGCGCCGCTGCTCCGGCCTCGGGTCTGCGCACATCTGTCAGCCCAAGGCTGTCGGGCGTCAGAGGAACAGGCTCTTTCGCAGAAACGTTCAGTTTAATAGCAACAGTAATAAGAATAACGATAAATACTACTACTCCTTACTTATTATTATTCGTCAGAAAGATATTTCCAATTCAAAGCGTCTTAAATAACACGTGGTCCACCGAGGCGGCAGCTGACTCCACACCCACACCTGTTTTCCCCGGGGGGGTGGGAAAGGGGAGAAAAGGAAAAGAAATGCATATGTTTCAAAAGACACTGGCTATGCAGAGACTTGGTCAAGGCACCTTTCAGTTTGAGGCAAATGTTGGACATTTCTTTAAAAAAATGTCTGATGCAAATAGCATTATGAATAACGTTAGGAATCTAGTTATGACTCGAGACCTAGATGGGGGTGTTTGTGTGTGTAAGCACTATGAAATCCATCGGGGGACTTGCATGAGTGAGTTAACAGGTCGGGGTAAGGATACTTTTGGGTGTTTGCTATCAGGAAGACTAAGACCACCCTAAATACCTTTTCAGAGCCTTATCCAAAATCAGCCAAATGAAGAGGACTCTTTTTTCCCACTGACTGTAATGAGCCGTGGCTCAGGTGTCCTGCAGAACATTTAGCAGTAAATGCAATTGTCTTTTCCATTCTGCTTGCTAGGACTGAGGATTTACCTTGTGTTGACCAAAAGTTTGTCAGAACCTGTACAAACTAGTCCCAGGGGTGGCTTGGCAGTAGATGTGGGAATTTGCTTGTGATCAAAAGAACAATTCATGGTGGGTAGTTTGCTGTTAGTAATATTTTATCAAGGTTGGGGCATGTGCTGAAAAATGAAATTTACCCTGGGTAAATAATTTGCATTGATGCCAGGGTTTGTACAATAGTATGACTAACTGGGGATTGTCTGCTGGAAATTCACTCAAGTCAGTTTTCTGGTGTGTTTGTATGGAGAGAACCAGTAGGATTTGATACTTTATTTGGATAGGAGTGGAAGAGTTAAAGTACTGAGTGCAAATTTAAGAATAAATAAACCAGAAGGAGACATACAGACTTTTAGTCATTTTATTCACACAGGCATAATACATTAAATAATAATATGGAATACATTTACTTGCATCTCTGAATACATAACAGCTGTTCTGCTTTATCACATTCTATTCCTTTAAGAATGGGTTGGTGCACTGTGCATGCAGCCTGTCAGAGGAGTGTATGAACACTCTCCATTTTTAGGGTTCTGTGATCAGGTGATTTAGCTTTTAAAATTCCCTTCTTTCAAGTCCTCCATGGGTCAGATTTGTAATATCTTTACCATTTGATCCTATGAACCCGGCTGACTTCCTGCCCTTTGGGCAGGGGGCTGGACTCGATGATCTTCTGAGGTCCCTTCCAGCCCTAATGTCTATGAAATCTATGAAATTTGCAGGCAGCTGGATACATCAGTGGTTGACTCAGTTTCACATCACATTTCTTGCCACAACTCATGGGGTCTTTATTCAACTGCATGGCTTTGGTTCTCATTTATACTGACAACAGTGTTGCCTTTTTTCTACTTTTTTGGATGACATTATCCACCATGTCTGCCAGTGTTTAAAAGATTTTATTTAATTATGTGTCAGAATTATATATTAGCATTATTGTGTGCTAATATTATTGTGTGACAATGAGCTAAGCCAAGTCACAGAATAACTTGAAAACTGGATTTAGCATGTGTAAACTTCCATTCACTCTGGTTGCGAAAGAGACAGTCCTCTGTGATACAAGTCCCGGTCTGTATTTGGTTACATCTTCAATTTAGGTTGTCCTGAGAAAGTCATCTATCTACTGGCAGTGCACTGGCCTTGATCCATGTAGAAATTATTCAGGAGGGTCCACAGGCAACACAGCAGATCAAAACCTGGCTTTTAAATGGTGGGATATTCAACAAGAAAGAATTTGTCACTGGTAATTGAACCTATTATCTCTGCCTGCGAGATTATGCTGAGAAGTTATGGAGTGGCAAAGCTAACCTGAGGATGTGTGGGATTCGATCCAAATGTAAGGGAGGTCAGGTGAGCTTTGCTGCCTTTTTGGCTGAACCACCTTCATGCCAAATGTGCAGTGGAGTGATCTTAATACTGCCAGCCAGGACAGAGGTTTGCCTTAGACTCCCTGATGTGATGTGCATAGTTGCATGGAGCTGTACATCAGCCAACCATGTGGATGAATGGGCCCAGACTGAAGCACATTATTTGGGTGCTGAGTGACAGAGGGTGAGGACACATCTCTGATGACTGACAATGTGAGATTCCCAGGTATATCCAGCAAGTTGCTGAGTGGACTATTATAAGTCTTAACTTTTAATTTTTATAGTTTCGTTGCTTGTTCCTAGGGTCATCATTCTATTGTTGAATCTCATTTCCATGCCAATACTTCCACTCTGCCTGATGTTGTTATGAACTTGAAAGATATAGCTACTTTTGCTCAGCTTTTATTTAAACAAAAAACAAAACAAAACAAAAACAACCAGAACTAATAAGCCAAAGCTAATTGACTATACTGGTAGCCAAGATGCTGGTTATTTATTCATTATACATTTTGACTGTTGTAGTGGTTTATTGACCATTCTACTTGCCTCATCTATCACTGCCTCCCATCTATTCAGAATGCAATGGCACATTTGATTTTGTTCATTTCCTTCAAATCTGATAGTGTTTCTCCTTTTAATCAGGTACCAAAGCTACTCATCAAGATGATGATAAGTTAACATTTATTACTGGTGTTAAAAGTACTTTGTGGTTTAGTTCTTCTATGTGTAATTTGATTTGTCTGTATAACCTGCACATAGTCTCTGTAAGATCTTTTGCTTTTGTTCTATTATCTGTGGCCTTTATATCTAGATGAAGTGACTTCTTGCATCTGACCCCAACCTGGTGGAATTATTTTTGTAAAAGAGTAGAGAAGACAAATACTAAGAAGTCAAGAGAAAGGAGAAAGAAAAAAATGATTTTAAAACACATTTAAATGTTATTTCTCTGAGATATTATTATACGTGATTAAAAAATTTAGGATGGGATAATTTTCCTTATATTAACAAAATAAAGTGCCAAATAGGAATAGAGAGCATCAAATTATTTATGTGAATTATTGCTTGAATATATATTATTGTATTATAACATAAACAACATAACATCAGAATGTAAAATATAACAATAGAAGCAATGTTATTGCTTTAAATAAATGGAAGATATGTTGTACTGTTAATTTTCTGTGACACTAATAGAAGATAAAAGAATTAATGGCAATTATAATCCTACATAGAGTTCATATATAGTACATATTTTGTGTGTGTATTTTCATACACGTGTATACACTATATCTTTTACTGTGAAGTCACATAAATTTTTCATATTCCTCTCTGTTTTTAGATTATTAAAATGACTCTTGTTATGCTGCGTTACTCTATGCTGAAGAACCCTATGAAAGAGGAATATAAGTGCTATAATCCTAGGCTTTAGGACAGGAAGGATTAAGGCTTGATGAAGTGAATTAGTTGAATTCCCTGCCCCCCTTACCTCCCCCACCGCCCCTTATTTGGAGACCACAAAAGTTTGTAGCTACTGTATAACCTCATAAGAAAGGAAATGCTTTGAAGTCCAAGGCATTTGGGCAGTCTAGACTGTGTTTAATCTTAATGGGGAAGCCTGAAAATGTAGTTTATCTCTTTAAATTGTCCCTTTTGTTGTTTTAAGATAGAAGCTCATATTCAGAAGTAGAGCAAACTGAAAGAGCACTTGGGGTTCAAGTTTGGACCTTTGTGATCACACAAGAGTACCATCATAGAAGATGCAACATTTTTTAAACTCATCCTTTCTTCTCAATATCCTCTCTGTACTTCACTTCCCTGGGCAATTCCATTGTTCTCACTGTCACTCAGTTGTACTCTGCCTCTGTCATTTTTTTTTTGCTGTTCTTTCTTCTCCTATCCAGGATGTCAGAATACTTAGCTGGTTTTTCTTACACATTATTTTCAGAATTCACTCCTTTCTCACCATCCTTGCCATCAAACCTTTAGCCAATGTCTTGCCCTCTTCTTTCAGCTGTGTTCTGCTGCTCCTCTCTGATTTCTCCACTTACATCTTTCTAAAATGCTGCTGCCAAGCGCTCTCCCACTTTGTGCTCTCCCACTTGGAGAATCTCTGCTTTAGCTTCTCCTCTTCTGCATACATCTTTCATTTGATTCTCAGGATTTATCTGCGCAGAGATTTTGTATTGGATTTTTTTCTGTGCTCTAAGCGCTGTGAATTACAGATATATAACTGAGCTGAACCCACACTGCTTTGTAATACCAACTTAAGGTACTTCTCTTGTTAACCATTGCATTTGGCTAGTTCTGTGTTTGAATTAACTATGGAGAATTCTAGGCAGATATCTCAATGTGCAATAATCCCCTGCCAAGTGCTATACTCCAGTTTTGTTTCTTTTCTTTTTTTCTTGTGGGATGTGTATCAAAACAGACAGGAATTCTGGAACTTGGGTTTAAATGAATGAAACCCCATTATTCTTCTCTTGGGATCACATAATTTTCTGCATTTTTCTAGTACAAACATTTTCAAAGTAATGTATTGTCAGGCAGGATGGAGGATAGTTTAATGAAAGTCGTGATTTTTTTGATAATCCTCAATACAGTTTGGATGCATATGTATTGGCAGTTATGCAGCCGAATGGATTTTCTTTGTGGTTTTAGATGGGGTTGAATGCCATGATAATGTGATTGCAGAGGGGTGAACAGGGGGATGTAACTGAGCAGTTATTTCTTTTGGAATCATGTTGCTGTCACCACCTAGGACCTCACCACACCTGATGTCTACCAACCAGTTGCTGACCTTTTTTGGTATTGCCAGGCCTGTTGCCATAAAGGTGCAAAATGCTGCTGTGCTGTGACATAAAGACTGGTAGTGAACAGGAGATTTTATAGGTTTGCATGAATTTGGTTCCCCAATGGGATAGGGGCTATTGATGGGACCCAAGTGCCTGTTATTTGGCCCTTACACAAGACTAAAACTTTTATCAGCAAGAAGGTACTTCTCCATGGTGCTGCAAGGCCTCATTATTCATGGTGAAAGACTCACCAGTGTTACTGTGTGGTGGTCTGGAAAAATCTGTGGTGCCAAGATCTTTACAAATTCAAGGGCTGAACAAGAACATTTTTGCTCCCTAGATCACTATGGAGATTTAGTTATGTTTCCTCTGTCATTCTTGAAGACCCAGATTACTCTTTGTTTCTTGCTTTATGAAGCCTTTAAAGAGACACAAGGACAAGAGAAAGGTGTGATTCAAGTGTACAGTAACTGCAGCATGACAGTGGTGGCTGCATTTAGAAGAATGAAGGGAACATGGTGACACTTCATTGTGAAGTTTCACATCATGATGTACCTCATATGACAAGTACTTGCTCTATTTTGCACAATGTATGAGACAAATGAGAGAGCCTCAACAATGAAGGAGCAGGAGGTGGAACATTTCTGAATAGAGGTCCATCACACCTCTCAAAATGTATTGTTCTTGTTCCAATATAGCTATACCAGCAATGGAATGGCATTCCTATGTTCTCCTATGAAGATGCTGAAAATTTTTCCACATGTATTCCTCCTTGTATAGGATCCCTGTAAAAATGTTATATGAATGTATGGCAGTGGTATTTTTTAATGGGTGGAATTATAGCTGAGTAGCATGTATGCTTCTTTAGGCTCTTCTTAAATTGTGGAACATTACCCTGTGGTAATGTACCACAATTTGGTAATGTTCCAAATTGTGGAGCTCCCCTCCCTTGTCCATAAGAGACATGGAAACATCTAGTTCTGTTACCAAGTTCTCTCTTATGACATCTGCAGATGAGCATGAAACAAATAGAAACCTGTAGTAACACTCTGACTGAATGATGCATTGTTTGAAAAAGTCTGTGCATTTTGAAATGTCTAAGAAGCCTGCTTTGGACAACATATCTGAAAACATCTGAAATTAGCTAGAAGCTATGGACATTTATATAACTGTAAACCAATATATAGCAAACATGTATGCCATATTATATATTTGAATTTTTAAGCAGGGAGCAGTTGGAGAAAGGAGATTTGTGGGGACTAGGGGTGGGGAGGGAAAGCAAGCAGGAAGTAGTTTGGGAATGAGGACTTGGAAGAAACAAGTGTCCTGATGGCTGTGGGTTCTGGTATTACCAGAAAGTAAAACTGCTTTACAGCAATTTATGTCTATGTGGTAGAGATGTTGGAATTGAGCAGACATAAAGAAAGTTCTGGCTTTGCCCATGAGGGTGGCAGACATTACTCTGCAAAAAAAGCTGGATTGCAATGCTGCACATGACACTTACTGATACAGCTCCACTTCAAAGACATTTTGGGCTGGTTGTCTGCATAAAGTTTTTGTGATGTCTCAGTCTGCCAGGCCATAGAAACCTTGCCTGCCAGAAAAATATCCTGGTCAGAACAGATGGTAAACATAGGGTCTCGGTGCTTGCTGTGTTGTCTGGAGTACATTTTTGAAAGATGTCCACTATGTCATTTTTAGGTGAGATGGTAGCATTGGTGACAAAAGTATAGTCCTTTTTTTTTCATGGTAGGGATAGTGGAAGAGAACATTTCCAGAGGTCTTGTTTTTTTTCCTTTGGCCTCGGGGACCTCAGCTAAACTCCTTTGTTAAAGCATCTGTGCTTTAATTCAGTACTAGGAATACCTCTGCTACTCCCCTCATCTTTTATTTTTCATATGTTTTGAAAGTATTTTGTAGATGTCTGCATATACAGGTGAGACTCCCTCCTAAATGCATCTCTGTGAATAGGGCCATCAAAACCTGGAACTCTTCAGGAGTGAAAGTAGAAAATGGGTGCTATGATGGGTATATGACTTCGGGAGTCTTGGGCAGGTATAAAAAAAGGATGCACAATATACAAACAAAGTGTAGAATTACCTGGGAAAAATAGGGGTAAAACTTCAGTACTGTAAATTATACCAGTCTATGTACCATGTGACTGCAAATTATACCAGGCAGCCAGACAATTGCCCTGCCATTTAAAGGTGCTGTAGTAATACCTTATATGTGCAGCTATCCCAAGATGGATAGCTATACATCTATTGGAGTGATTCTTAACCAGGGTGCAACAGCACCCTGGGGTGCCTTGAGATCTGCTGTGGGGTATCATACAATGTTACATGTGCAAAAATAATTCACAAGATAAACCCAGAGATTTCAAATAGGAGTCCATAGCATTAAAATCATTCTTACCTGTTGTGGCCTTTCCGAGTTGTTTGCAACAGCAGTGCTCCATTGTTTTTATGTAGTCAAAAAATGAATGAAAACTAAAAGCTGGTATTTTCCAAGGAGTGCCCTGGGTCTCTTGAGGGGTGTCTTGAGTTTAAAAACATTGAGAACCACAGATCTATTGTCTACAGGCCCTTGTGTAATTGACATTGGTGTGTGAAATGGATGTAAACTATGCTAGTGTAGACATATTGTGGTGGGGCCCTAGGAGTGTTGTCTGTCAGTGTTTGACATTGAAAAGAGGCATGCTTAATTAGTGCTGGTGCTAGCACTAGCACTAGTGACTTGATCACCGTGACTCTGGAGCAGTTGAGGACATGCAGGTATACAGAAAGGACAGTCCAGGTGTGAAGCTATGCATGTGAGAGAAGAGTGGGAGACCTGCCAGAAGTGGAGTAGTTAGGAATGCATCCAAACAAACCTGAAAGTGATAAACTTGCTGCAAAGTGGAGATACCCCTTTCAAAGGTGGGTGACTTACTTTGGCTAAGATGCCACAAAACCTGCTTTAGAAAAACAGTTGCATCTGGGATCAAGGTACAGTAAGATGAACAAACTAAGTCACTTCAAAGGGAGATTCCTATATAAAGCCCCTCACTTTCAGAGTATCCCAGCTCCACTCTTCTCTGTATCACTCCATCATTTTTGTTGCCTTTTCATTTTCTGTATTTTCCCAGTTTCTCTATTATTCCTTCTTTTTTAATTTCTGAATTTCTGCTTTTTCATGCTTTCCCAACTGCCTGCTCTAAAATCAGCTTCCTGATGAATGTAGGAAAACCCTTTCTTCTCCTGCCCTTTGAAGTCCACTTGTTTTGTCAAGCCTTGCTGCTTATTCTTTCTTTGTCTACCTATTAGCACCTGCAGTGTTGCTAAATCTCACCAGTTTATCATAAGTCTCATGATATTTTGCATTTGTATTTGCTCCAGCTCCTGGAGTATATGAGCATCTCTGTTTTTTGTTTTTTATTTATTTTTAAGGCTATAGCACTTATGGTTGCAGCAAAAGGCTACTAAATGTGTATCTTACAAGCTCAAAGCAAAAAGCATGTAAAAAACAATCAAAATACATTATTTTTAAAACTCAGGATTTTTAGACCAATTGCACATTAGCATAAAATAATTCCTATAAATACTGAATGGTAATGTGTCTGGTTACTTTATACATAATCTATTTTTCTCAATTGGCATTCACCACTGTGGTATAAGTGCTAGTGTTGCTGGTCCCAATATATAGCTGAAAGGCAAAATAACTTTAAGCAACAACATTTTAACATTATAGTAGAAATCCTCCCTGCTAAAAAACATGTTAGGGAACAGTCTTGCAAAAACATGTAGTTTTGATCTGTCATTGGTTATTTTCTTCTAAAGTGGTTCATTATTTATACATCAAAGCAAAAAAAAGTACATATTTATGTCCCTCCAGGGCACAGAGAATGGAAATCATTGTGTTGATATTTTAATACAAATTACTTCCTGCATTTTTAAGTGGCAGATGTATGAATATTCATAGATCACAAGGCCAGATGATCTCTCTGTTACATGGCAGTAGAGGGGAGCAAAGGGGAGGAAAAAGGGCTAGAGCAACCCCAAGTAAGCAGTGTCTATCAGCTTGGAGAGTAGTGACTGTTGTCTGCTTTATCCTGCCTGCTCTTCTTGAACATGGCTCAGCTGGGAATCTGGGGTTTAGGGATGGGAAGTGTGGAGCCAGAGGGGTGGAGCCAGGGAGCAACCATTCTCTGTAGCATGCCAATCTCATGGATTTCCAAGAAGAAATCCATGCAGGAATTAACAGTGCTCCAAGCAGCATTCCTTTTCCCACTGTTTTCTGTGCTCTTCTCTGAATGTGCCTGGATGTGTCATTTTGCTACCCAGGTTCTTCAGAGCTTGAAGACTGTGTCTTTTGCCTTCTTTTAACTCTCCTAGCCAAGGAAAGGGAAATGCAACAGTAGCTCTGCAGTTATTTATTTTTTTTGTGGAGTTTTCTTACTCAGGAACCTTTCTTGGGTGAGGGGATTTTAGCTCTCAAAAACTAGGGATGAAAAAGAGTGCAGGGCTCCACACTTCTACTGCAGGGTGGGCTGAGGTCCAGATGGTGGCATCTAGATGCCACCTGGGGGCTCTGCAGGCCTGAGAGATGTACACATCAAACCTTCAGACTCTGCACAGGGATCAAGATCTTTGCTATTAATAAAAGTTGTGGACTCTCATGAGCATGGGCAACTGGTAAGAGGGTGCGTGGGGGTGCACATGCCCTCCTGACAGCTCACACTGATGCTGTCAGCAGGGCTGGTGCCCCCCCCCCCCAGCAAGGTCGCCGCCACCGGCAGCTTCTGCGGGTGCCCCCCAGATTCAGGAGGCACCAGTCACTCATGCTCATGGGGCCACTATGCTGTTAATATTTTTGCAGATGTTTCTATCACATCTGAGTACAAACAGGAATGAACTAGACTCACAAGAGCCCTCAGGTAGCCTAGCATTCCTGTTTAATAGCTGGGGAAATTGAGGCATGGAAAACTGAAGTGACACACACAGAAAGTCTATGACAGCTAGGAACAGAACACAAGTCACCTGACTCCTGTTCTTCTATATTAACCCTACGACTGTTTCTTTTCCTTTAGCTATGTCTTGTGGAAAGATGTGCGTATGTGTATTTTATTATATGTGTAGGTCTTAATTATTAATTGCAGTGTGTTGAACATATGTGATATTTAATAAAAAGAAAGTTGTGTGGATGACAATTTGAGGACACCAAGTAGGTCAGTATCAGCTTTGCCACGAGACAGCTTTATCAATCAAGGTTTCAAACTTGATGTCAAATAAGTTGTACAAGTCATTTCTATTCTGCATGGTGTGCGCGTATGCCTTTGTGCTCTGCTGCACTGTTCTGATGTAGGGTGGCTGTGCTTGTGTATTGTGTCAAAGAGTGCTGTTTTGGTGCTGGGGGTATTGGGTTTTGTTTGTGTTCTGGGCACTGCAGGGTTTGGTTACTGTGTGTGCAGGGAGGGTGGGTGGGTTTTGTGTATTTGTGGGAATTGTTTGGGATCACAGATGTTTTTGGTGTGTCCTGTGTATCTCACGCGTTGGTATACAGCACTTGTACTATGCTTATTGCATATATGCTTATTATTACGCTCATAGTATATGCTGTGTTGTTATGTCCTGGATATTTCGTGTCTGTGCATTGACATCTACACTCCCTAGGTTGTGTTTTGAGCGTTGTGTGTACGGTGTGTGGCGGGTGCTGTGTTGTGCAGTGTCAGGAGCGCCGTGGGCCGAGCCTGGGTGCTAAGGATTGGGGGGCAGTTGTGGGTGTTGTGTGCGCGGGGCTCGGCGCTGGCGGGATCCCCGGGCCGGGCAGGCTTCCCT
>NW_005843375.1:0-17112 GCF_000455745.1 Alligator sinensis | reverse complement strand
GGCCTCCGCCCGCGCCCCCCGGTCCCCAGCCCCCGCCTTTGTTCGGGGCCGCGGAGCGGGCGCAGGCTGCAGCCCCGCGGTAAAGTGCGCGCGCGTCTCTCCCGTGTCTTAGGACTTGGGGAAGCGGAGGAAGATGAATTCCCAGCAGCAGAGGATGGCCGCGATAGGCACCGACAAGGAGCTGAGCGACCTGCTGGACTTCAGTGCGGTAGGATATTCTTCGAAGTCTTCTTATGGCTTCTCCACGGTAAAGCGATCCGAGAAGTAGGGGCAGCCGCTGCGGGCCGGGCTTGGTTGGGTCCGGCTCAGCCACGCTGGACCCCTGAACGTTGATGCAATGTCCAAGGCTTCCAGATTTCATGCTCTAAATCGCGGCCGGGGCAGCTGGTTCAGGCTGGCCCGGAGATGGCATCATGTCACGATGACTTGTGTGCAGCGGGCGGGTGCTGCGGGTAGTTTCCACGTACTGGGGAGGGGGCTGTTTGGCTTGAAAAATTGTAACGGGATGATGTCTGAAAGCTACAAGGAACTCCGTTCTTACTTTACCTTGCAGTTGTGGAGGGGAAGTTACAGGCAAAGCCTTTACTGGGTGATGCTTTTGTTTAGACCTTTTTGCTTTTGCAAGACTCGTTCTAAGAACCAAACCAGACTAGTGGCTCTTTAGAACTGTCTCCTGGTTCAAGTCATCTAGTGACTTTAATCTTTATAAATTAGCAAGTGGTATCTTTTGAATAATATAGAATCATAGAAAATATTTCTAATGCGTAACTGTTTTAAATAACCCTACTTATATCACTTGGCCTGTTACGGTTGATTTTTTTCCTGTGCAGTCAAGTTTAGTAGCATTAATAAAACTGCACAATAACTCTGGAGTGTGATTCTGAACGCATGTTCTAAATAGTGTTTTCTTTTTTGTTAGAAATGTATTGCAGTAAGTTGCCTTTATGAAACTTTTTTTAGCATACAGTTCATAGTAACAGAGGTAGTTTTGAAGCTAACTTAAGCATATCTCTTGTTTTACAGATGTTTTCCCCACCTGTTAATAGTGGGAAAACCAGACCAACTACATTAGGAAGCAGTCAGTTTGGTGGATCAGGTAAGATACAGTTGAAACATTCAAAGTTCAAGTCAGTGGATTTGTTTGTTTTTTGTTTTTGTTTTTGTTTAAGCTTAACATTTGTACAGTAAATATGCCAGTCTGGTGACAGTGCACCTTTTCAAATTAAATAATCCAAACAATTGAAGATGCTTTATTTTGATTTACTTAAGACTTTTTTTTTTAGAATAAAACTTAGCTATGGACTGCACCCTTCGTGGCCTAAGATGTACAGCTCAGTACAGTGAAACATTGAGTATTTCTCACAGTACTGACATACAACTTGGGTTTCTTTGGCTTGGGTTCAGAATACATACCGTCTTGCTCTTTATTTTTGTTAAAATTGAACAACTTTGTCTTTAAGCATACAGTTTTAATAGGCATTACTTTGTACCTATGCAGACAGGAAGATCATTTAAATACCAAATAATGAAATAAATCTTAATCGATGTGAATTTATTTTAAACATTCATAGTTAATGCTTATCAATCATAGGATAAATAATTTGGTAGATAACTTGTGCTTAAAGTGAGAATAATGAGAGCTGTTAACAAATTAGTGGGAAAAATAATTTTATATACATGTGTTGTGTTCCAGATGTGTAAATCTGAACTCTAGGACATGCATCATTATGTTCATTTAACAGGACTTTGACCAGTGAAAGTGTCTTTCATATTTTCCTAATTGTTTTGAAATTCTACAGTATGTGGCTGTTTCTGTATTTCCTTAATTCTTGATAATCAGGCGTTCAGATTAGCCTCTAAAAAAAAAAATGGCAAGGAAAGAGTTAAAAGGCTAATTTGGATACATACCCACACATAAGTGTTGTACATTTTTTTAAACAATAAGTAAGGAGAAAGATAATACTGCTGTGTTCCCTTTGGAGCTTATTTTGATATAGGAAATTACCATTCCCTTGTACTCTATAATCCTTTGAGCTTCGGGAAGTATGATTCTCCTTCATTCACATTTTGTCAATACAACTTTAAAAACCGGTAGCTGTTAATATAAATATGTGAATTTCATTTTGTCGTCTCCTGTTTCTTTTTGTTCTTCAATGAGCTAGTATCTGCCCAAGATTGCATTTTTCACAGAATTTGAGACAAACCTATAATATGAGCTATAAATTCAACTTCTTCAGGACTCTTCATATTCTATAGTTTTTGGAAAGAACAGTTTTTTAAAGAAATAATACTTAACTAGAAACCATACTAAAGTATTTCTCACTAGATTGTTTATCTTGCAAGAATAAAAGAAATTGGCTTAATGTTTTTATTTTTAACTTAATGAAAAGTAATGTTGTAGAGCACTTCTGTAATATCACTAAAATATTTCTCTGTATTTAGACAGTAATGTACCTGTGTTATATACTAAAGAAGGCAACGTTCTGAAGAGTAGAACGCTTGTTTTAAATTTGTTGCAAATATTATGTGATTTTTTTTTTTTAATGAGTTTTTTAAATTAATGCAATATGAAAAATAAACAATCTATAGTGTAAAGGGGAAAATAAGAATGTTTGTAAAATGTGTATGAAATATTTGGCTGGATTCTTGCGTGTTATAACATTTTAATTTTTGTAATAGTATTACAGTAATTTGGTGTGCCCTCAATCTTTTCTACAAACTTCACGCATCGAGTCTCTTAGACCTTTCTTCTATTATTTTTTAAAGAGATGCAAAGTTTTCAGGGAAAAGTTATATTGCATCAATTGGAGACTATCTAATTTATAGCTGATAGAACTTGTTATGAAAAGTGGGTGATGACTGACTTCATTGAATGTTGAGGGAGACAAAATGATGTAGGGTTTGCATTATGGACAGTTTGAGGTTATTTTTCTACCTTGTGTTTCCTGGACAAGTAAAAAAATTCTGTGTCAAACAACGAACATTTAGTGGCTAATGGAGACCTTAAATATACCGTTCAACCTTTTAAAAATTATTTTTATTGCCTACCTTTTATGCAGTGATTTTTCCCCTTAAAAATGAGAAAATGTCAACAAGTTTATCCAGAAAGGTAGTCTTCCCTTCTTTCAGGGAAACAGTGTTAATGGTTGGTTGAATTTCTTTGTTGGGAAGTTTAATCTCTTCTGATACACAGTATCATCACATAGATACTATTCATGAGGCAGTGCATTGCAGCTGTCACACAAGCCACAACCTCTATAGAAGCCACTTCCCATGAGAAGGATAATGGGATATTACATACTAACCATAACTTACACCAGAGCTGTGCAAGAATTACAATATATAACCAGATATGTTTTAATTCACAATGTTCCTAGTTTCAGGGATCATTTGGGTAGTGTATTCTCAATTCCCCACTTCAAGACAATCTGTTATATAAATTGTGTGTTTTCTGTACTGTTACAATGACCTTAACCTTGACCTAGGGGGATTACTCCCCGCATCAGTCAGAGGTGATGAACTCCTATATTAGCTCTGTTCTGGGGCACTGTTAGGTATCACAGAGAGACCATGTTGAGATGATTGACAAAGTGGAAATAGTACAAGCATTTAATTTCTGATGTCCAGGTTTAATTCACTGTTGTGATCTTGGTTTACTTTCAAGAGCATTCTGTAGTTTGCAGAACAAATAATGTTTGTACATGAAGTGTTTCTCTTACTACTAAGGAACAACATTTTAAAAGAAATATGAAAGGAAAGTTAATTACCTTAGGTGTTTATTCCTTAAGGCTGTACAGTAGCAAGAAATACAGTGTTTCAGATTGTAGAAAAACACTGTTTCTATCATTTCTTTGTGAAAAGAGAAGTGTAGATGTATTCCCCCCCCCCCCCCCGCGAAACTTACTCGCATCCAATTTACTACGTAGTCGGAGATGCACCTTTTCATCTTGTTTGACTCTCATTCTGTCACAGTACTTGAAATTAAGCCATACTTTGACAATGTATTCAGTATTTTCTTTTTCTTTTTTAAATGCTTTTGCAAGTATGTTAAAGAGAAGGCACTGAACTAGAATGGTGTTCATTATTGCCTGTGTATGAAACACTTTTTCATTTCTAGTTAAACTAAAAGATTGTTGATTCCGAAGAAACAGTTTCACCATACTGGTGTTCATTAGGTGAAAACCCAGTATAGTTTCCTGCCTGTCTTCAAAGTGCTTATTAAGATTTTTTTCAAAACTGATTCTGCAAAATCTAAATTAGGAGGTGGGTAGGAAAGGAATGCTCAGGAGGTAAGTTGCTTTTGGTGCTTAACAACTTTCAAGGATGGCTGAATGCCTTGTGTTCTGCATGTTTTGACTTTTCTGGGTAAGGGAGAGGGCAGGGTGCACATTGCTAGGATCAACATGCTTGGATTTAATTCTGCTGTATTTTTGTTATTGGGTATTGCAGTACATGTGCAACTGAACTACATAAAATATCAGCTAGAATACTATGTTCGAAATTTGTAGTTTGGCAGGGAGGTACTAGAGGTAATGTATGAATGTTGTGCTTTCATTAATTGTAAATTAATATGCTCAAGAATATGAGATTTAAATTGTTTGATGGTTTATGTGTTTTGTGTGTGGGATTTTTTGGGGTATGTGGAGGAAGATTTTGCTTTCTACAGACTCCTCAGTTGTGAATGAAAGCTGCAGATGGAATAAGTGAATTAATCTGATACATCATGGCATTTTATGACAGCAAGTCATGTAAGTTGCTGATAATGCCAAATAACTTGGTCAAAATAGGGGTAGAAATATATATGTTGAAAAAATAGCCGGATATAAAAGTCACAGTGTTAAATTGCAAAATACTCTGTTATTACTGCCTCCTGTTAAAAGAAAACATTGTCTTCTGAAAAATAATCTGAGCGAGAGAGAGAGACCATGAATGAGAGTGGGAGCAAGCACCTCCCCTGTTTTGTCCCCTTATTTTTTCCTTTTTTGTTTCTGCCTCTGATGAAAACAGCCTAATTGTTTACATTGGAAGGGCTTTTTATACTTAAATTCAAGGTTATAATGTCAAACTTTTCTGTGATAATGACAACAGGAAATGAAGCCTTGAGTTCAGTAAAATAAATGTTATCAATTTGGATGCTTATGCATTTGACCGGGTGCTATAAATATATGTGTGGGCTATAAATATATGTGTGGTAAGGATTCCTTGCCCCCTTTAGGGGGAAATCATAATAAACAGATAACTGTCTTTTGCAATAGTTTTCAAGTATTGCTGTCATTCCTAATACAAGTTTTTTTACTTTTTTATTTTTTATTTTTATAGACCAGAGTCTACTAGGCAACCACCTTTGAGCTTCATGCATGGCCAGTTTAAAATGTTTCACAGTATCTTCTTTTTGCTTAAAAAAACAGTATTACCATATTAGTGATACGTTTAAGCTATATCAAGAGAGGCCTCTAAAGAACTTGTCACCTTAGCACTTCTAAAGAGCAAGTCTCTGACTTGTCACTATATGGCTTGGTGCTTGGTTTCTTTTATTCAGTTAGTCTAATAGTACTATTTTGGTTAAAGTATTGGTCAAAAAATTGAAATTAACCTGAAATTATGTACGTCTTTTAGAAAACAAAGTAGAGAGAAAATTGAATTTTTTTCTAAGCTTAATTTAAGACCTAATAATCAAAATATTGTTTCGTTTCCTGTGTAATTGCTTTAAGCTGAGTTGTTGTGAAATTGTGTGCATTTTTCCCATGGAAAAATAAAAATGTAAAATTGGTGTATAGATCTTAGACATGCGCATATCTTACCCCCAGCAGATCTATATGCATGAGAACACTTTAATGCATCTCTGCAAAGATCTATACTTCTAGCACATGTACTCAATCATTCGCTTCTTCATGTTGGAGTCCACAGGGGTTTTGAGGGAATGTGTTGGGATAAGCCATGTATTACAGTCCTTATCCAAAATTCACTGAAGTTCATAGAAAGCCTCATGCTAATTTCAGTGGTTTTCCATTTCGGCCTGTGTTCAGATTGGTTGCAATGACATTTATGCTCTAGCAGATCTATTAAATACCAAACAGTGAGATTTACCAAATTATTAAAACAATGTAGGAAGGTATGGTATTATCCAGGCTGTGAAAGTTCATCTAGGGGGTTTGATCAGTTCTTTGTAGAGCTCAGGACAATATCCCAGGGCACCAAAATGACACGGAAATAAACAGATTAGGTACTATCACACCTTACAGAGGAAGACCATTGACAATTGTGCAAGTCAGTTCTGTCTCTTTCAATCCTAGGAGTCAAGTGTGAGGAATAAAGTACAGAGAAACCAGGTGTAACCTGTACATGAAAGGTTACAAATGCTGTCAATTTTTAAAGACAGTCTTTTTGAACAGAACTTCACTTCTCAAGGAGAATCAGTTGCCCTGCTCCTTTTGCAAGCGTATGTCTGGTGCAGCAAGCCTCTTGTACCTATATTTTTTGAGCTCTAGGATGTGAGGAATGATTCCAGATAGATAAATGTCATTTTTCCAATGCTAAGTATGGTAGGCTGTGACAGTCCTCCTCTTCATTACATATATAAAATGAAGATGTGATGGAATATACTTGGGGAATTTTATCTGTATTTTTTTGATGATTAGAAAATCCAGTATACTATATTCCCATTTGTTTTTCATTAGCAGTTTGAAGGCAGGTAAAATGAATGCATATGTTATATACCAAATACCTAAGGTTGTATATGAATCCAAACCTTAGATTGCATGTTGCTTATTTAGGACTAATGATTGTTTAGAGGACTGTGTAAAACTTCATTAAAGCTGGAAGCAAGAAAAACTGTTTGACTTTGGGTCTGAGGACCCCAAAACTCAGCCCTGGTTTGCAAACCTTTTGGAGAACCTGGTAATAATTCTGGGTGCATTCCATCTTGGTCCTTTTGTCCCTTAAGCGCACACTCTTAACTTGTCTGGTAGATTCTGTGTGTTGAAAGTGTGGCCCAAGGGCCTGAAAACTGTCCAAGTTAGTTTTAACCTGACTTGCACTATCTGTAAGACTTGGTCATATTAAACTGGGGACAGTAATGCCTACCTAGCCATGATCTTTCTTGAGTTAGGATGATGAGAGAGTTGACAATTATTGGTTTACTTTCTGGCTAAGTCTGAAGACAGAGTATTGGCGGAGTGGGCCAGTTAAGACACCCCCAGAAGACTGTGTTCAGATTGGTGGAGTGGGCCAGTTAAGCTATTTTCAAAAGTTTAAAGAACTAGAAAGTTCCAACTCCTGTTCTGAGGTAAAATGGAAAGAGTTGCTAGCCCACTTTCTATACAGTTGAAAATCTCTTGTGGGGAATTGATCTGTGGTCACGTAGAACGTTACATTTTACATGAACCTGAAAGAATACCGTTTTGTGAAACTCTGGCTAACTATAACTAGTGGCTTTTGAAGACCACTGGTTCAGGCCTGGTGAGACTGGTCAGTGTAAATTTGTATTGAAATTGTATTTTAAGTGCTGGGGACTACTTCATGTTATGTGACAAACTACTTCTAGGAGCATGTTCCCCAAGGCATGTATGCAATTGCTGCCAGCAATGAGTTTGGCTGGGGCTCCAGACCCCAGTGCCTGGGATCTGGCTGGATCATCACCTCCACGTGAAGTGGGATGGAGAGGGAGCTGCTCCAGGGGCCAGCTGTCCCCCCTGGAGGACTCTTCCAGGCAGCAGCTGCAGCAGTCTTCCAGTGCCTCCCCTTCCCCCAGTTGCAAGGCATCCACTGAGCAAAGGGGCAGAGCACGCAAAAAACAAACGGCATGGGGGAGGGAGAGAAGTCTGCAGCTGCTTCTCCCTCACAGAGTGAAGATTTACAACCCAGAGCCACCATTCAAATGAATGCAACCCCCCCTGCCCTAGCCCCAAATGCATGGGGGCAGCACACTGAGAGGGGAGGGAATGACAAGGAAGAGCTCCTGCTGGCTGCCAGGCATGGGAACTGCAAGGCAGAGAGTGCAGGGCACCCCTGTAAGGGAAGCCCATGCAGTAGTCGCATAACCCTTGTAAAGAAAGGGCAGGGGAGTGGGGCTGGGCTGCATGAATAGCCTGGTCTGCTGGCAGCAGGCAGCTTAGAGCAGGAATAGGTAAAGTCCAGCCTGCAGGCCAGGTCCAGTTGGCCAGAGACTCCGTTTCCCAGTCACCCCTGCTTGCATGGCTTGTGCCAGTCTCCATGGATACCCCAGCCACACCTGCGTGGGAAAGCTCAGGCTAGGGTTGCCATGTAGACTGGCACAAGGCATGCAGGTGGGGGCGGCTGGGAAATGGAGTCCCTGGCCAACTAGATCCAGCCTGTGCACATGGTAGCAGTGCAGGGGGCTGCTCCAGAGCTGCTGGGAATTCGGGATGGGGACTGCTTGTTCTGGAGCCAGGGTAGAGCCATGATCTGTAGCCTGCATGCTCTGGGCAGGGGCACACAAGCAGGGGATTGCAGCGCTGCCCTGCCTCCAGACCAGGCTGTTACAACTGTAAGGATCCAGGGTAGAGCTATGATCCCCTGCTTGCATGCCCCTGCCTAGAGCATGCAGGCTACAGAGCATGGCTTTGCCTTGGCTCTGGAGTAAGCTGCCCTCGTTGCAAGTT
This sequence comes from Alligator sinensis, assembly GCF_000455745.1. Taxonomy (NCBI): domain Eukaryota; kingdom Metazoa; phylum Chordata; order Crocodylia; family Alligatoridae; genus Alligator; species Alligator sinensis. The sequence goes on along the minus strand of NW_005843375.1, from coordinate 8,491 downwards.
CCCAGGTGCTCTGGAGCAGCCTCCTGTGCTGCTCTGGAGCAGCCTCCTGTGCTGCTCTGGAGCAGCCTCCTGTGCTGCTCTGGAGCAGCCTCCTGTGCTGCCAGTGTGACTGAGGCTGGCCTCCATGGCAACCCCAGCCTGAGCTTTCCCGTGCAGGTGTGGCTGGGAACTCCATAGAGACGGGCACAAACCATGTGGGCAGGGGCAGCTGGGAAAAGGAGTCCAGCTGCTGGCTGGATTGGCCATTTTGCCCACCCCTGGCTTAGAGCCTGCAAGCAGCTGCACTGGATCTGGAGCTCTGGCCTGGCTCATTGCTGGTAGTGGCTGCATGCATACCTTGGGGTGCCTGGCTGGGAAGGGGCTCAGGCTGTATGGCTGCAGGCCACTTCACTGCTGCGTGCTCTAAGGCACACATGCAGCTGCTGCTACCACTGTGGAACTGGACCGGGGCTCTGGACCCCGGTGCACTGGTTGCAGCATCCTGGCTGCCTGCTGCATCTGGCCTGGGCTCTGGGCAGGTGCTGCCTGCCATGGAGCCTGGGCAGCTTGCATCAGGGCTTGCAGTCTCTCCGCCACCTGCTGTGAGCAGCCTGGGGTCCATGACTAGCAGCAGCTGCCCCAAGTCCAGGCCAGCTGTGGCATTCCAGGCAAAATGGCCTTGCGCCATGCTCTGTCACATGTGTTGGTGGGTTGCTGACCCCTGTTCTGGGGAGTCATAAAGCTTACTGGACCAACTAGTTCTGCATAGTAGGGTAAATGGTTCACCAAATAACGAATTCTGTGGCATTCGCTCATTGCTGGTGGCTATATATTGAAAATCCGGCTTTCTTTTCAGTTGCCCTGCTTTTGAAAGTCTATATATCATGTCAGTTTACAAGAGCCTCTTGGCTTCATTCTCAATATCTGCCTTCAGTGTATGATTGCATTCAGCAAGTCTCTTCTCTAGTTGTATAAGTATTAAAAAAAATACTACTAAGGAAAACTTTCAGTTGCTGCATCAGTTTGTAGAATATTGTCTTTAAAGAAATTAATGTATCAGGTTCCAGCTATTGGTAGACCCTCATATAGTTCTCAAGCAGCAGTGTTACAAATTTACTGTTGTTCCCAATAAATAACTTTTGTGGGAGAGAGAATGTAGGAGCCGTGCAAAGAGGTGTAGACGCTTCTAAGCCCCAAACCCCTTTGAGGCTTAATATGTAAAGACTTTCACAATGTTGTCTCTGTGAGTTTTGGAAAATAAAGATCTAGGAACCAAAGTTGTACCTCTTAAAATAGGCCTCCTAGGTTGATTTTTTTTTACACAGAAATAAGGGCTGGGATTCTGCTACATGTTTTTTGTTTTGGCATGTTATATTTTAAAGAGTTACAAGATGCTGAGGTGGTTTTTGATCTTTTTCCAGGATTTAGGGAGAGGAATATGATGTCTGAAAGGTTTTTGATCTGTACTTTGTAAAAGTTTATTTGTAGTAATCCAAGCAATGCTGATATTTTTTCCAGAAAGTGACTGGTGGCACGTCTAGTCCTTAAAGAAAAGGACTAGAATGTTGGTTTAAAATGTGAGAACAATCATAGTGAAATGAACTGAGAACAAGCAAGCAATTTTAATTTGAAAATTGTTTTCAATCTAAGGACTTGGCATTTTTTGTGTGTTTTATTAAAAAAATATATATATTCTACATCCTTGCATGCTATAAGCACATTTATGACTAGTTCAGCACGCTGATTAACACAGCTTAGGTTGTAAAGCTTTTACTGAGGTTTCCATTTTGTTTCTTGAAGAAGGGTTTAGGAGGTATTTCTCTCTCTCTCTTGTGTTTTATTCTGGCTCTCCAGTTAAATATGCTGTTTAGTCATTTCTCTTTCAAATGTTATGTGAACATGTATGAGAGCTCTTTTGTTTCAGAGGATGCAAACTAATCTTTAGCTGAAACTATAGAATCCAATAACACAAATATTTTTTCACTTTAACAGTTAATGACCCTGTATTTCATTTCCTTATTAAAGTTCTCTTCTTAATAAACATATATAGTATACAGTAAGGATCACCAGCTTTTATGATTTCACAGAGATCTTTTGTATATTAGTTCATAAATGCAAAGACTCTTAAATGATTAGTGCAAACTCACAGATTTTGCTAGGTTTAGATGTTTAATTTTTGCTGTGGGTTAGTTTTAAAGCCAGAAGATGCGTGTAAACTTGAGTAGCTAGTTAGTCCCCTGGTATCTGTATTCAGGAAAGCATTGGTAGCTTTTATAAACTTTAATTATTTTTCTAGTAGCTGATCAGCAACAAACCATCTTTAGACGTGAATTTTAAATATAGATAGCATACAAAACAGGTATTCTGCTATTCCCTTTTGGGTGTGTTTCACCACAAACCTCGGGGGAGCAGTAACTGGCATTGCTGAAGAATGGCAGTGTACTTGTAGGTTAGATGAGAGGTTGCCAACAGATCCTCTAATATATAGTATGTGATTAAAAAATTAGGACATTTGCAGGGAGAATTGAGCTCTAAATTGTAATTATTGTTTCTTTTTTTCTAAAAGATATACAGCATTAAAATATAAAGGGTCCGCTAGTGTTGACAGAACAAAGGATACCGTATTTATAGTGTGCAAGTCAATTTGGTGTATAAGTCAACCCCATATTTTGGATCAAAAAAGTTAGGATTTGGTGCAACATAGCTCAGCAGTGGGGGGCTGTGATTGGCTGCTGCCCAGCAAACAGCACGCTCTGCTGCTGCTGCTCTGTGTCCTGGTGCTACTGGGATGAGCCACTTGCTGGTGCCGCTCTGTGGCCTGGTGCTGCGGGCAGTGGCATTGCTGGGCAGCAGGTCCACCCTGCTGGCCAACATCTATCCGCGGGGTAGCCACTGGGCCATGGGTAAGTGTGCCCGGGACAGACTCAATGGGTGCAGGGTTTGGGTGCCCAGCTGGGCTCTGTGGTGTTGGGGAGGCATGGCAGGGAGGCAGGAGTCTGGCCTGGCCACATTCAGTGCCAGGGAAGCTGCTAGATACCAGCACGCTGCCTCTCAATGCAGCAGGGCGCCAGCATGGGGTCTGGCTGAAGTACTGATGCAGTGTGTAAGTTGAGGTGGAAATTTAAGGGTAATTATTTTGGCTTCAAACCTTGACTTACACACCGTTCATATTCCAGTCCTGAAAACTCAATGTAATTGTTAGGTGTCAACCTGAAGGATGAAAAATATGTTACCTAAATGTGTAGATAAGTTAAGATGCTGTTTTGGGGTGTTCTCTTTAAATTCTGAAAAATCCCATTTGGGAGTGTCAACAGACAGTTTAAAAAGCCCTGAACTACTTCCTAGGTTTCATGGCATGGCAGTTGTGATCTGGGGGATGCAGTTAATGCTATTCACGTATTCATAACCTTTCTCAAAATAAGAAACCACTCTTGTTTTAAACTTTCATGGACATGGAGTCACTGCATCTACAAGTTCAATTTCAAGAAATATTTTTAGTGAATATAATATATTCGTTGAGAGGCCTCACTTTTCCTAACACTTCTAATTAATTTTATTAGCACTTCAAGTGTATAGTGAAGGTTGCATAATTCCTCCATTTTATGCATTTTTATAAAGGAAAAAAGGAGTCACTCAAGTTAAGTGGCATGTAAGTGAAAAGCAAAAAAAAAAGCTGCTTCCTTCCACATATGGAATTAATTGGTGTAAATCACTATGAAATACTATAGGTGGTTTTAACGGGCCTGGGTAACTTTACAACTAATATGACTAATTTAGCATTCAAATATAATATAAATCAAATCCAGTTTTTCAGGACACCAGTTGATCTGTGTAGTCAAGAGATCAGCACTGTTATTCTTCACCTCTGTGGGACAGAGCTGTACTGCTACCCAGTTTGTCCACAGGTGGAAGATAGTGGAGTGAGCTTCAGGGAAGGTTAGCTGTGAAATAAGCAGAGGTACCTCTGACAAATAAGCAGTCATGGGCCAAGCAGCAGCCCCACCACCAGCATGTGGTGGGGACAGCAAATAGCAATGGTTTCCCTCCTGAAAAGCCACATGTATCCTTTGATGGTTCTGTGACATGGCGAGTACAGGTTGCCACTATAACGAGCCTTCCCAGCCCCCAGCCATGGGTTTGCAAGTTTTCATTGGTGGAAGAAGATTTTAGAATCTCAGTGCCTGTGAAGGTAGATAAAGGCTGCAACAGAATGAGACCCTTGGTCGTCTTGATCTCTTTGCCATTGGATCAAGGCCCTGTTTTGTCAAGTGTCGTGTGGAAGCTGATGTGTAGCAGCTTCTCCATGATAGTAGTACTCATGCACAAGCGTCTTCCATGAAAACAGTTTTTCCAGCACATTCCTCAAGCCCTTTGGTGACCAGCTAATAGTGATGGGAGCAGGACTGTAAAGTCAGGAAGCTCCTAGTCATGAATTGGCACAAAGGTGGTATGAACTGGCACAAAAATTGCAAGAAGGTCATGTAGCACTTTGATGAGACAGGAGTGCTATTCAGCAGCTATAACTGTGACTGAGCAGCCTTCTTTAGGATCCGCTGTGCTCACCCCATATGTGGAGGGGGCTAGAAAAGGTGCTCTAAACGTAGTCTGTCTAATACAATATTCTGTATTTCTTTCTGACTGGATAACCACAGTATTTTACCGTGGTTGAAAATACCAGTGATGACACGCCATAATTTTTGGGGCCTGGAACATTAGGACCCTTATGGGCAGTCCTAATAGTGAGTGCTCAGAGTGTGGGGATACAATCATGACCTGAGAACTCGGGTGAGACAACATCAGTATAGCCATACTGAGACAGACCTGATGAGTGGGAGATAGGCAGCTCAAAGAACATGGAGATAGCTATACCTTCTCCTGGAAGGGTAAACAGGAAGGAGAACACCTACTTCATGGTGTTGTTTTTTTCCATTAAGAATGAATTCATAAACCAACTCAATGAGTTCCCTATTGGAATTAATGAATGCATCATGACTGTCTGTCTTAAACTGGCAGGGAGCCAATATGCCATCAGCAATATGTTATCGGTGTGTATGCCCCGATTCTTGATGCTGCTGATGAAATCAATGAGGAATTCTATGCCAGTCCTTTCTGATGCTTTAGAGGGAGACAGGCTTATTCTTCCCAGCAGTTTCAGTGCCAGAGTTGGAAGGGACTCTAACCTTTGGAATGGAACCATTGGCAAGGAAGGAGTAGGAAAGGTCAACTCCAGTGGAATCATCCTCTTGACTAAATGCTAACAACATGGATTCACCACTACCAAACCCCCTCTTCCACCAGAAAAACAGGCACAGGACATCAGGGTAACACCCATGATCTAAGCAATGGCACCTGATTGACTGTCATTTGTTTGTGCCTGGGATCGCAAAGATGTCAGCATCACTCAAACTGTGCTAGGAGCTCATGATTACTGGACTGATCATGGACTCATCCACTTGGTTATATCACTCAAACTGGCTCCCAAATGATGGCTGCAGCAGAAGTAATTCCAACAGAAGATCAATGTGGAAGGACTCAAGGACCCAAGCAAGTAAGACCTCTTCCACCAGTGCCTCAATGAGAAACTGGTGAATTCCAATCAACATCAATGGGAAAATGTCAGCAGCATTGACCCTCAAGGCCACTGTCATCAGCACCTGTGAAGAGGTACTTGGATTCTCTGCCAGGAGGCAATAAGACTGATTTGATGAGAATGACTGGGAGATCCAAGAGTTGATAGATTGCAAGCGCAAGGCCTTTGGTGTCATTTTGCCAAGCACAAACTCCAAGCAAAAGAAATTAAATCCTCAACAAGGCAAGGCAGAGATCCAAAGGAGCACCTGCGATATAAAGAACAGATTGTGGGAAGACAAGGCAAAGAAGATTCAACATCTGGCTGACATCCACGATACACCCAGTCAGAGATGATCTTGGAATCCCTCCAACCTTTGACGAAATGTGGAAAGCCATCAAGCAGATGAAGTGTGACAGGGCATCTGGAGTAGATGGAATGCCTGCTGAAATCTTCAGGGAGGAGAGGAGCTCACATCACTGCTTCATTCCCTCATCTTAAGGACCTGGAATTATGAAGAAATCCCAGACAACCTCGGGGACATCGTGATTGTGACCATCTTCAAGAAAGGAGACATGTTCAACCGGAAATTACAGAGGGGGGATTGCGTTGCTGTCCAGGACAGGAAAGATCATTGTGAGAACCCTCCTCAACCATCTCTTTCCACTTGCTGAAGAGCTGCTCCTGGAATCTCAGTGTGTGTTTAGGACATCAAGAGGTACAACTGACATGATCTTCACAGCTTACCAGCTGCAGAAGAAATGCCAGGAACAACAGAAGCCTCTCAACATAGCCTTCTTTGACCTCATGAAAGTTTTCGACTGTCAGCCAAGAAGTGTTGGGGAGGATCCTTCTGAAGTATGGATGCTCACCAAAATTTGGATTTTTTTTGCCCACCAAAATATGGATACTTTTGAGGTTAAAATGGGAGTTAAGCAAGGCTGCGTCATTGCTCCAACACTCTTCTCAATATTGCTTGCTGCGGTGCTACATCTGACCGCCAACAAATTTGCAGCAGGAGTGACGCTAAGCTACCAAATGGATGGTAAGCTGTTTAACCTCAGCTGACACTGAGCCAAAACCAAGACCACCCAGAGCTTAATCTTCAAGCTCTAGTATGCTGATGATAATGCAGTGTTTGTTTAGTCAGAGGCAGTGCTTCAGACAATTGTCTTTACCGAGGCATATAAGAAAATGAGACAAATGCTTAACATTCAGAAGACTAAGGTCCTCCACCAACAAGCTCCTAATGAACAGTCCTCAGCTCCCGTAATCCAGATCCATGGTAAGACTGGAGAATGGTGAGTATTTCCTGTACCTTGGAAACCATCTGTTGCAGAAGGCTGATATCGATGAAGAAATCCAAAATCGCCTCAAATGTACAAGTGCAGCCTTTGGACACCTGAAGAAATGGGTGTTTGAAGATTGCAACATGAAATCTGAAATCAAGCTCATGGTTTATCAAGCAGTTGTGATCCCCAACATGCTGTACAGAGCTGACACACGGACAGAATACAGCAGACATCTAAAGTTGTTGGAGAAGTACCATCAATTTTTCCTGTTTCGGAACATCTTCTGAATAGAGTGGGAAGATGGATACACCAATGTTAGTGCCCTCCTGCAAGCAAACATCATGAGTATTGAGGTGATGATCATCTGACATCAACTTAATTGGGCTGGAGGGCTGGACATGTCATCTGGATGTCTGACTCCAGACTCCTGAAGCAAGTTTTATTCTCCCAGCTCAGCCAAGTCATACACACAACAGAATGGCAGAGAAAGCACATCAGGGATGTCCTCAAGGCCAGCTTAAAAAGAAAATACAACATCCATGTCAAGTCATGGGAGACTCACCCAGGACCTCCCCAAATGGATGGAGTCTGCTGCAGGGATCTCAGTACTTTTGAAACTTCACAACAACCACAGGAGATGGAAAAGTGGGGTTATAGGCACAGCATGTTGCACACTGAAAAGAGCTGGAGAATGCCGCTTCTGGAGCCATTACCATATAAGGATGGAAGCACCGAAAGCGGAACAAGGAGAGGAGATGGGAGCTTTAGCAAAAAGGAGAGAGGGGCTAAAAGAGAAAAATGGGGAGAGAGAGAATCCCCAGGGGATAAGAAGCTTACCTCAAGACTTCTCACAACGCCGAAGAGAGCGGAGCTCAGAGGAAGAGGGGCAGATCCCCGAGGAGACAAACCACAGAACGTGTTTGGCTGCTGACCTGGAAAGTATACAAAGAAAAGAAGGGAGTGAATTTTGACCCACTCTCTCAAGCTTGGAAGTGGCACCTGGTAGTCCAACAAGAGGATTCAAGGCTTCAGTCACACACAGGATAAAAGGTAGACATATATATAGCAACAAAATAAAGAGAAAGTATGCAGTGGAGTTTGAAGATAAAAGCCTGCACAAAAAAACCAAACCAGACGAACAAGGTAGAAAGAGACTTTGTTTTCTAATACTAAGTTCAGTTCAACCAAATTGATAGCGGTTACATAAGAACGTTATATAGATAGAGTTACAAAGTTGATATTACTGATAAGGCAAAAGGAAAAGGATACAAAAGGACAGCTTCTGCCTAAAAGTAAAGAAAGTTTGTATAGAGTGATAAAAGATGAAAATAAAGACAGGTGTTAATCTGAAACAGACTGTGAATATATATATGTCAGTGAGTGCATGTGCATAGTCGAGAAGGCATGCGAGATATTTCTCCATAATACCAGGACCCCTAAGAGGCCCAAAAAAACAAAACAAAAAATCCAAAACCAAAACAAACAAAAAACTGAACTATATATAACAACCCTCCCGACTAGTGACATCATAAATTAGATCATATAATAATAATAATAATATCCAAGACGTGGCAGGCAGGAAAGTCGGGGTACCTGTAGTTCTTTGGGAGATTATAAGAAGGTACAAAGAGGCATCCTAAGCGCCACCATC
>NW_005843374.1:176479-178408 GCF_000455745.1 Alligator sinensis | reverse complement strand
CCCCCCCCCAGCTTCCCCACCTGCCCCAGCTTCGGCCCTTCAAGAAAAAAAAAGAGAAAAACCCTGGGACTCACCATTCCTTCTGGTGGGGGGTGATCCTTGGTGCCCCCCATGGCCCCATGTCATGTGGGGTGCTCTGCATGAGCCCCCTGAAGCCCCAAGGCCACAGCAGGAGCAGAGAGTCCTGGGGTTTTTCTCGTTTTTTTTTTTTAAAGGACCGGAGCTGGGGCCTGTGAGGCAGCCATGCGGCATGGGGGCTGGAGAAACAAGGGGAGGGGCCGGGGGCTCATGGCAGAGCCCCCTCCACGCAACATGGAGAAGTGGGGGGGCAGCAGGGATCCTCCCCCCCTTCCCCCCGTGCTGGGCAGCACTGGGAGCTGGGGCTGGATGGGGAAGCCACGGTGGGGCTGGGGGAGCAGGCAGGAGATGGGGCCTGGCAGGGGTTCCCCCATGGTCCCCTCCTCTGCCCCTATTTACCAGCTCTGAGTCCAGCTACAGCTCTCTGCTGCAGCCACCAGGGACTGCCAGAATCATCGAAGCTCTCTGAATCTTTGCTTCAAATCGAATCAGACCTTTTAACTGGTCCCCTGATTTGATTCTGATTTAGAGATTCGGCCACTGAATCAGGCCAAATCTCCTCCAAATTGGATCTGAAGCTTTACACAGCCTTCGTGCTTCCTCCCTCGCAGAAGGGATAGGCAGTGAAGGTGAGACAATGACCAGGCAGAGAGGAGCCTGAGCCTGCACTTACCTCCTCAAACCTTGCAGCATCCTTCAAAAGATTTAATGACACCGCCTGATGCCTCAGCACCCTGGTAGAGAACCACTGGCTCATGCTACATGTTTGATTTAGTTGGTCTATAAGGTGCAAACCTACCCTGTCTTTTGCAAGCCCATGACATACTGCCAGAACCAATGATCACAGCCATATTATACCTCAATATTCAAAAACGAAGCATGAACAACAAAAGCTACATTAAAAATACTCCTCTCATACCTATCATGTAAGTGCCACTAGCAACTTCAGTGCTGGACATGTTCTGGTGCTGGACATATTCTGGTGCTGCCCCCAGCCAGCTATACATCGCTCCAAGTAGCAACTTATGCAACTTACTATATAGCCAAGGCCTAAGGCTTGTATGACCTTTTACAATGAGCCCTAGGGCAAGGAGAGTGCTCAGTAAGCCTTCTACTTCTTGGCTTGGGTGACTCATAGTAACTCATACTAATCTTTGTACCAGTTCTAAACTGCAAGTGAGAGAGGTTTGTAAGTATTGTTTTCTGCTGTACACATGGCAAAACTTATATTTATAGTTTCCTGAGTAGGTATGCTTTGCTATAACAACCTCATGTAGTATACAAATGGCTCCCCTTAGTGGCATAAGAGCAGTAACAAGAATAGGAAATCCTATTACCTTAACTTCTATGTCATGGAAGCAAGATCTCCACTTATGAAGATGTTAATATACCTCAAGTAATTAAAAGTTAGAGGAAGGTCACATCCCGAATCTGTCATCCATTCCCCACTCTCAGAACTGTAATGATTTAGCCAAATCTGTTATATTTGAAAGTTATTTTTATATATTTGAAAGTATTTACAAGTAGGATCCAGTTAATAAATCAAAGACTACTGTTCATAAAGGAAGGGGATTTTGTAAAGTATGTGTAGCTGCACATCCATAACATGGGCCTAAGATTGTGCATGGGACCTATGGGCATTTCTGAATATCTATTTGCATATGTAATCTTGCTAATTATATGCAAATATTGGTGTGCAGCTTTAGACACTGTTTTGTGCGCAGATTATTGGCCTTAAATTAGATATGCCAGAACCACACTCACAAATAACTATTGGTCTGATGAATGTAGTAAGTTTGTGCTATTTGTTTAAAAGAACTACAAATGCTTCATGGAACTGTGAGGGAAAGA
>NW_005843374.1:172832-176080 GCF_000455745.1 Alligator sinensis | reverse complement strand
ATGGAACTGTGAGGAAAAGAGTCTATTTAGGAAAAAAAAAATCAGCTTGAATATTTTCTCACTTCTGTTTTGTTTAAGGGCATGGCTGCCTCAGGCAGCATGATGCAGCTGAATTTCCAAAATGGGTGAGACAAAGAGAAAGCCCCATCCCTGAAAGCAAAGTGACAGCTGAAATAACCCAAGTTGACTAATCAATGAATCCTTCAAGTGTTCAGTGGCTTGTTCCAATTAAAGTGCAATTGAATTGTACTTGGCAGGTCTACTGCTCTCCTCAACCGCCCCAAGCTGTTAATAGAGGGGATGTGACAGTGACAGGCTTGGGTATGAACATAAAACTTCCGTGTAACTATAAAATAAAACTCTCCCTCCCTCTAGTGGATGCAAGGGGAAAGAAACCTAGGCTTCTGCAAAAGTTGGTCAAACTAGCTTTATGATCTAAGTCAGGGCGCAGGAACCAGAAATTTTAAAAGATAATTTGAGATCTCTTTGCTTTCCTTATAAAAGCATTTCAGAAAGGACAGGGAATCACAGAGTATTTTATATTAATTACATGATACACAGACTAAGGTGCTAGATCTGCAACTGCTTATTCACTTATTCAACTTCAGGTGTATGTAATCCAACTGAATTCAATAAGACTGCTCAAAGGATTAATAGATTTAAAGCCAGAAGGTGCCATTAGATCATTTAGTCTAATCTCCTGTAGAAAAGGCTACAGATTTTCACGCAGTTGTGCTCACATTAGGCACAGTAACTCATGTTTGATGAAAGCGTATCTTCAGCTCCCTGTGTGCAAAAATGAAATTCATTTCCTACCTATGGGGACTTCTTACCATCTTGTACCATCTATACTTTTCCCAGAGCCTCATAAAGGGACTTTGATCCCAAAGACTTGCAGAAAAGGACAGTATTCTTGTGATTGCCCAGTTGGTCTAATAAAAGGTATCATTTTAGAACCAAGAGTCCTAGTTTTTTGTGTATCTTCCAGAAAATCACGCAAAGAGTCCCCTGCTTTCCTTGGTAGTTTTTTTTCCCAAAGGTTAATATATCACCTGGCTAAGAATGGAGTGGTGCCTTGAGTCTAAATTTTAAATGTCTCTTGTACAAGGCTTAATGTAGACTTAAATGTAGAAAGAAATACACCACCTATTCAGCACAGGATAAAAACTCCACCATGCGATTGTGACAGCTAAGAAGTCTCATTTGTAGTTAATTAAAAATTAGTGTCACACAGGTAGAGGACAGTTCTTCTCCCAGGGCAAACTCAATAGCTAGCACACCTCAATGGTGACATTAACAGGTACAGTCCACCTCAGAACAGAGCTCCAGATGGGGAAAAACTGAATTTGTTTGCTATTCTATTTTCAGCTTTTGTGCTTCATTTACCTGAAACAGAAAAATATATGGGTCTGATTCTACCTTGCAGATATGTAGTTGAGCTTTGGGAAGTGCAGATAACTTTTTTTTTTTTAAACCAGATACTTATCTTCAGAGATGCAGTTGCCAATTTTTGCAAGCCACAGAGGCATGCCAGCAGTGCTTGAGGTGTACACTTATAAATTGTGTGATATTTTACAGTAGTTTATTTAAAAAAAAAAAGAATACATTCACTCTGCATATGCAGCCACTCTTGCTAGGAGCAATAACATGCCCAACTGGTGGCAATTTATAGTTAACATCCAAAGCATCGTACTATTTTGAATCACAGTAATCATAGAAGGACCAACCTATGACCAGGGCCATATTATGCCAGGTACATGGCTAGAGATACTGCCTGCCCCAAACATCTTGCACTATCAACAGATAGAACAGGATTGCAGATAATATTGGCCCTCCACGTTCTCGTCTCCCTCACAGTGTGTAATGTCAGTACACCTTCGCACTGACAAAAGTTAGGGAACCACAAACCAACAGCAAACAAATAAGCCACCCAAACCATTAAATACTCAAGCACCATCAAAAAAATTCTGATGGCACCAATGTGGCATGTGGGTTGTCTTGCTATGTGTGGATTTAGTGGCCACTGACCTGGGCTAGCCCCCTCCAGCAGATTTCACCCAACTGCTGTGTTGGGTCCCAGTCCACTGAGTCCAAGTGATTCAAGCTTCTATGGGTCAGAATTGGCCACTGCATCGCTTCTACCCTGAGTCTCTCTGGCACATTCCCTGGGAACAGAGGCCCTTTTACTGCTATGGAGATATGCAGCAGAACTGCAATAGCCCCTTCTTTTAGAAGGCAGCAAACATCCTGTGTGCTTCATCACTCCCTTCTAACCCACGGTTACCTTTGGAGTCCCTGGAGATCTGTCTGTACTCAGTGTCACTAGCCTCCTATGCTCTTTCCATTATGAGCTGTCAAAAAGTATTCCCAGCAAGGAGAGATTCCTGCCCTTTTATAACCTTTCCTCTTCTCCTATTGGACTTTTATCAGCCCCAGCACATGGTCACCAAGGATCCTGATTTTCTCTGTTTAAAAATTAAAAATTCTCTGATTAACCCCCCCCCCCATCCACAATTAAAATGCAATGCCACTATATACAGGTATCAGTTGAACACAATGTTTTATCGATATATTTACAATTTTAAAGCAATTTGGAAGCCTACCAGTGCCTCAATAACTATAATAAAATAAATTCTAAATACCTATAAATTTAAGCTTTTGATTTTGGGGTTTTTTATCATGGAAAAATCAGAGCTCCCCCTGCCCTCTTTGCTCACCAGGATGCAGGTCCAGGCCCCTCACTCCCCACCCACAGCCCCCTCCTCCCCCACACCCTGAGCTCACCAGCCCTGTCTGGGGAGGGGACTGCCAGGGACCCAGGTCCACAGCCCCCTGGCCCCGAAGCGGCACTCAAGCCCTGGAGGCCACCCATGGGAGGGAGGCGGCAGAGCGGAGCATGGAGCTCAGCTCCCCCTCCCCCACAGACAGCATGGGCTGGAGTGGAGCCGGGGGTGGAGGGGAGGGGTAGGTGTGGGCTGCCTGCTGTGGGCTTAGGGCTCCCTGCCTTGCTGCCCTCCCTCTGGGGGCTTTGCAACCCAGCAAGTGGGACCTGGCACAGCAGAACAGAACTGGGCCAGACAGGGAGGGTCATGCTGCAGGGAGCTCCACACTGCCATGGTGAGGCACCTCCTGTCCATCTGGCAGCAGCGAGGGACACAACTCTGCGCCACCACCCCTGCTGCTGCCGGGTGGGCATGGGGTGCCTTGCCATGGTGGTGTGGAGCTCACGGCAGTGGCCCTGAATTGCC
>NW_005843374.1:153318-172807 GCF_000455745.1 Alligator sinensis | reverse complement strand
GGGGGGGGCATGTGCCCCCCCAGTGGCCAGTCAGCAACTGGGGGGGTTCCCCCCATGCCTAATCCCACAGACCAGGAGTGGGGTCCCCCCATGGCTCATCCCACCGACCCGCAACTGGCAGCAGTGCACTGCTGGCACTTCCAGGTCAGCAGGATCAGCCACGAAGGGGGATGCTTCTCCTGGCAGCTTCCTTGACTAGGGCTCGGGGGGGTGGGGAGGGCACCAGCATTCTTGCCTGCCTCTCATGCCCAGGCATGCTAGCTGTCAGGGGGTGCACCAGCGCTCTCAGGGGGTTCACGTGCACCCCCATGAACCCTCTATACATCACCACTGCATTCTGGGTCCCGCCCACTGAGGCCCTGGGGGAAGGGCAGCAGGGTGGGAAGCCTGAGCCCACAGTGGGCTGCCCACCCCTGCCCCATGCACAAAACTGGGGGGCACTTGCTCCCCATTCCTCCTCAGGAGTGTGCGCAGTGGCTGAAAGCCCCTGCCTTCCAGTCACCAACCCCTGGATGAGCTACCCATGGCTCCATCGCACTTCCCACCCAGGCCCTGGCTGATTGTTCTGGTCCCGAGCCCCAACCCCCTGTACCACCTGGGCTGGGCAGCAGTCTCAGCCCTGCCCAACTCCCTCCCTCCCTCAGTAGGGGGCCTCAGTTCCACCCCTGACTTACCTGTGCAGAGCTGCTCTGCAGGCAGCCAGGCGGCCATATGCAAGTGTACATGTACACATGCACATGGTACCCCCTGCCTGATCACCCTACTCCCGCTCCCCCCAGCCCCTTGCAGATGAGAATTCTGCCAGCCTGCAAGGGGAAACCCACCGTTTCCTGTGTTTTTCTCCTTAAAATGAGGTTGTTCACCAGGGCACCCCAAGGAAAGACAAAGTCCAATGGTCACAAACTGCTGGAAGACCATTTTAGACTGGACATTAGGAAAAACTTCTTTACCATCCAGGTTCCTAGAGTCTGGAATAGACTCCCCACAGAAGTGGTGCAAGCACCTACTCTGGATACCTTTAAGAAATCCTTGGATGCGTATCTTGCTGGGGTGATTTGACCCCAACTGACTTCCTGCCCCTTGGGCAGGGGGCTGGACCTGATGATCTTGCAAGGTCCCTTCCAGCCCTAATGTTGTCTATGAAATCTATGAAATCAGACAATCTGTTTACCACAAATTTCTACCCTGAACCTGAGCTAAGAGACTTGCTCAAGGTCACCCAGCAAGTCTGTGGTAGGTCAAGGAGTAGAACCTATATCACCTGAATCCCAGACTAATGCCTGACACTAGAGCGGTCTTCCTCCAGATCACTCCTATTTCCTGCTGTGCACCCAGAGGAACTGTTGCAAACAACAGCTGTCTCTCAGGCAGCCCTTCACCAATAGCACCTTGTATCTGTGGCAAATCACTCTGACCTCTTCTTTTTATCTGTGCTGAACTGAAAACGGACAGACACCGAAGCCTTTAACAGTGTTGTTGTCTTGAACAGTAATTTCAGCTTTCCAGTGCTATAAATCTTTTCAAAGAGGCCAGCCAGTTAATGGAGCTCTAGCTCTCATTCGATTATGCTGACAGTACTCTTCTTTAAATGGCTTCATTTAGTCACACACAACGGGTTGGAAGCTGTTACAATGCATGCAGGACCTAATCAGATTTCCACTAATGCGGTGTTATTAACGATAAAGGTGACAGAGAGGAGGTTTGCTGCCACAGAATGAATCACACTTTCCATACAAATCAATACCTCCCTCCCACCCCCTGTCCCATTGGGACCATCTGAACAGTGTGCCCCCAGATGTCAGGTTAAGTTTACAAAAGCTCTTATGATTTATTTGAGCCACTGATTAGATGGTGATAGAGTGAAGATTGCATCAAATGCCTCAGGATTAAGAGATGGTGCTTGGTCAGTGATAGAGTGAAGACTGTAGCTAATGTCTCAGGATCTAAAGATGGTATGTGGTCAGTTCTGCTAGCCTTTCTGAGGGAGGCAGAATGCCAGTAGTATACACCCCTTCACACCCTGCCAGGCTCTCAGGAATTTGGGAGGTATTTCTCCAAATACCTCCCCAGCCAAATGCACGCAATGCCACAGAGTGTAGTCTCCCAGTATGACTTTACCTGATACCTGGGACACAAATGGGAGAATGCAGACAAATCCATTTGCTGTCCTCAAAACAGAAGGAAAGTGGTGGTAGTGGCTAAACAGGACCCAGATCATTAAGAGGAAATCAACTAAGAAAAGGAAAATTGTCCATAAAAGGAACCAGAGGCCTCTTGTGCCAGCCATGATGGTGCAGAGATACAGTGTTTAAAAAAACAGGACATCCTACATATGTCTGACAGCAGCTAATGCAACGGAGAAGCTGCCATGAGTCAATTACCAATGACTATGATGACTCTGGAGAAGACCATCTGGCCTAGTCCTGCAAGGGCTCCATATGCACAAGACCTTCTGCTTGTTCTGACTCCTGTTACAAGTGTCGCTCTTTGCTGACCTGAGCACATGCTGCTGATTTATTTGTTCTAAGGAAGGTCATTTCTAAACATATCCCTTGGTGAATTCATTTTGATGAAACATACTGCACCAACAGCCGTCCTTATCTCTCCAGCCTCTGTGCTATGAATACCCAGAAGGGCTTTCACCTCTGCTGATGGTTTGCTGGGTGGCAGCGGCCCATACCTAGGATTGTCTTGAGATTTCAGGCCTACCACACAGAACTTTTGTCACTGCTGCAAAAGAAGGTGGGGAGAGGGTATGGGGAGGGGAACATTAGGAAGGTTGTAGTAAGCAGCTGGTAGCTCTAATTTATTTTAAGAACATAAGAATTGCCATTTACTGAGTCAGACCATAGGTCCATCTTGCTCAGATTCCTGGGTCACACAGTAGTAGACAGTAGATGCTGAAAGGGAGAGTGAACTGGGTATAATGAGGATTTTTTTTCCATTATTCCACTCCCACTTGCAGGCTGCAGCATTTAGGGTCTAGGAAGTTCTGATTGAGAGGCTGTAACCCTGACACCAGTGCTCAATAGTTACTAACGCCCCTTTCCTCCAAGAATTTGTCCAATCCCTTTTTGAATCTACCTAAATTGTCAGTTTCCACATCATCTGGTCCAATGAGTTCCACACTTTAATGACATGCTGTCTGAAAAAGAACTTCCTTTTGTTAGTTTAAACTTACTACCTGCTATTTTCATTTTGTGACCCCTAATTCTTGTATCGTGACACACAATAAATAATACTTTCTCTTCACTGGGCAGTAAGCAGTTGAGGAAAAATCACTGAGTCCCTTCTAAAGGGCTCAAGTTCTGCCTGGTAAAAAGAGATCAGTTCAAGACCTGAAGTATGAAGTTCATATTTCTTCCACAAACGTTTTTAGCCACAGCTATTAGAATTATGAATCTCCTTCTAAGCCAGGGAAACGGCCAGCCCCTCTTGGATTCCTGATACATTCTTAGTCTCAGTGGTTAAGTGGCAATGGCAGTGTAACTTCAACACCAAGTGAATAAGTATTTCCTGTACATGGTTTTGAATATGCAGCCTTTCATTGAATGTCTCCTTGACTGTCTTGGCACCCTATCCAGCCTCTCCCCACCTCCCTGGCATTATTCTCTTTTTCTGGCTTAGAGTCTCCACATTGACTCCTCATGAGTCAAGCTAATGAGTCCTGTTCCAGTAGCAACTGCTCTGATGGGACTCATTCGTTTCAAGTTCTGCATGCCACAGGGCATGTCTGGGGACCTTTACCATCAGAACTTAGGTGTCTATGGATTTTAGGTACCTCCAGGTTTAGGCAGCATGCTGAGCAAGGGATATAGAGATCTAAATTTTGGACTTATTATATGCATCAAAATCCTTTTCTAAATTTTGCTCTAATTGGAAACACCAATTTATTTTAAATCCAACCAAATTCACAGGTAGGGCTAAAGCATTAACAAGAAGAGCTCATTGATAGAAAGTTACTGGTAACATTAAACAAAGTACAAAGAGAGGGGAAACAAATGGCCTTATGTCTTTTACAGGGACAGGAGAAACAATAGGAATAGCTTATTGTGAGTGGGGACCTATACTGAGCA
This sequence comes from Alligator sinensis, assembly GCF_000455745.1. Taxonomy (NCBI): domain Eukaryota; kingdom Metazoa; phylum Chordata; order Crocodylia; family Alligatoridae; genus Alligator; species Alligator sinensis. The sequence goes on along the minus strand of NW_005843374.1, from coordinate 168,731 downwards.
TAAACAGAAGCAATAGCATTCTACCTGGGAAAGCAAGGCTCTTAAGAATATTAACACATTGATGGAAAAGGAATCAGGGCAGAGGAAAATGAAAAACAATGTTGAAATGACAGGTTCACACCATCAGTCCTCAGCTGAAGAGATGCAATTTGGACTTAGGTGAAAGGTGAAATTAGTTGTTGGAAGTGAACACCAATAGGCTGAATGAAAGAGGAACGGACAAAACTTAACGTTGTTTTCCGTGTGTCAGGAGCTACTTGGAGCTGCCAGGCTCCATGACATTTATTTTAGATTAACAGAAAACAACAAAATAAGAGCAACAATAAGGTCTCCAAGAGCTGAACATAGTTGTGCATTAACTCTAGTAACAGATGTGATGCTGAATGCCACTGTGGAATAGGAAATCTGTGTTCAGCCTCATGTCAGCCAGTAGGCTATAGAGTGGCCCATCTTCTCATATCACCTGCAAACCTGGTACATAATCGGGATGCTGGTAGGGCAACTCTGAGTTCAGTCCTTATCCAGTCCCTGACAGTAACCCATACTTAAGGTTTCAAAGGACCACACAGAATATGTGGCAGTTGGCAATCATCAAATAACTTACCCCTAAAGAAAATCTTTTCCTATGTCATCAAGAGTTAGATGTTGGCTTCTGTCCTGAAGGAGAGATTATCTTCCTTCCAAAATGCCTAGGTATTTGCCATCATGACTAAATATCTGGACTCTCCATATAATTATCCTGTTCTTTTTCTGAATTCCACTACGCTGGTGGCCTCAATATTAGTCTTCATGATGCCAGGTAACAGCTGGGGTAAGGCATGCAGAACTGTAAAGGGAACGGTATTCTGCACTACGATCTTGGGATGTAGAAAGTGAGCCTAGTGTGATGTGTCTGGATGACATCCCCTAGTATGATCTCAGACACTTTTTTTCCCCTTTTTTATAGCACACTAAGCTGCTTGGAGCACTGTGCAGACATTTACAATAGCCTGGGAGGTAGGTGGGCCTGTGCTCATGTGCAGGTGGAGAAAATAAAAGGAGAAGAGGCATACCTACAGTCACACAGTGAGTAAGCAGCTAAGCAGGCATTAGACTTCACAACCCCTAAACAGCCAGCCTTTGCTTATATCCTCCTACCAGGTGTGGGCCTGGTCTGGCACAGCACAGAGGAAAGGAGATCAACTTAGCAAAGTGCCATGTGTATCTTTCTTCTTCCACCAGTTGTTCTGTGGAAGGACAGCAGTGAGTCCAAAGAGCCTGGACCAAACCTATTGAGGACAATGGAAGGGTTCCCATTGGCTTCAGAGGCTTTGGGCTCAGGTCCACAGTTTAGAAACATACACTGAGTGAATGGCAAACAGGATTCTTTTTTTCTCATGCTCCGTGGCACACTTTTTTTACTGTCTGATGGGTTTTAAAGTTTTCACAGACTGCCTGCTGTTCAGTGGATACCTCATGTCATGCAGCTATCCAGCAGCCTTCCATAGCATGTTGAGGACACAGTGAAGAACGCATCTTGTACATCCCTTGGCTGCAGCAGCAGCACCGAAGCACAGCTTCGCATTCAGGTTGCCTCTCCAAAGAGCTTTCACAGCACTCACACCTGTGCTACAGAGATCCTGAGCTTCTCACATTTTATCCAGGGTCTCCTATGAGCCTATATTACTGTGATTAACGTGGTGGCTGCTTTAAATACAAACATACCAGAAGAATCTTCAGTCTTATCTTTTTTTTCCCAGCCCATGACGGCATCTAAGTGGCATAACATGGATCTGACTCTGCTGTGCCAGCAGTCATCTTGCTCTCTGGTTGCTATAGAAACACCAAGGCTCAAGAAATGGGATAAGCAGGTTTTATAGCATAAAGGCGATTTGGTACATTAAATGAGAGGTGTGAGGAATGTAATTTTTATATGCAAAATTGCCCATATAGAACAAAAGAAAAAGGCAGGGGGCGGGGTAGGAAAGAAGATTAAGTGAATGAGGAAAGTTAAAGGGATGCCCATTGTCTATTGGCTATGGGGTCAGGCTATTTTTCATCAGCTGCCCTGTTGGAATAGAGTGAATGAAACAAAACAAAATTCACTCTGTCACGGCATACAAACTCCACATCAGACAGGAAAGGGTTAAGAAGCTCCTTTGGATTCAAGCAGCCATGCAGACCTGAAGGAAAGAAAAAAGGAACTGGGGGGGGGAGCGGGGTTATCCTAGACTGGGATACAAGATCCTTCCCTTCTCTTATCCCCCTTGCTTTTCTCAGGGACTGTTAACCTTTGGGCCTGGAGGATCGCTCCCTTAAGGTACGACCATCCCTTGTGGACTCCCATCTCCTCTACCTTCTTGGCCCTCAGTGCCTCCCCAGCTAGTCTCCTAAGCTCATTGAAGTTGGCCCTTTTGAAGCCAAGGGCTTTAGCCTTGGTGTAAGCCCTTGACACCCTGCGTTGGATAGTGAAATCCAGCAGGTGATGATCACTATTGCCCAGGTGATCAGGGACCTGCAGTCCCCTCACCAGGTCATCCCCCGTGGCCAGGACCAGGTCCAGCAAGGCGTTACCCCAGGTCCAGCAAGGCATTACCCCTAGTGGGGCTGTGCACTTCCCTATTCCACATGTAACAGATTGGCTAAATGCTTAAATAATGCTTTACAAACTTCTGCTTTAACCATAGTAATAACTAAGAGCCAAAGGCTTCAGCTGAAATGTCACAGAACCTGATCTATGGTGATAGGGCTCTTATATAATATCTGTCATCAGAAGATCTCAAAGTGCTTTGCAAGGGAAATCAGTGTATTATAGAAGGAGACACTGAGGTGCAGCGAAGTGAAGTGATGTCCTTGAGATCACCTAGCAGGCCAGTGAAAGAGCCAGGAGTAAAATGCTGATCTCCTGTTTCCCAGTTGAGCCATTACGTTACTGACTTATGGGATATCATCTGGGTAATATAAGAGACAATATTTATGTCTATGCTGTACAATTAGCCGGTGAAATACATTGCCGTAGGATAGCATGGTGGCCAAGAGTTTGGGTGTGTATGTGAATAACACAGACACCCAAAACTGCAGTGGAAAAGGTTAAAAAACAAACAGACCAACAAATGGAAAAAAACAGCTGAGGGAGACCTCGGTTTTTGGTTGTAGCCGTGTTGGTCTAAGAACGTAGGCAGGCAAGGTTCTTTGGGTAGATGTGATACTTCTTATTAGACCAAATGAGTAGTTGGAAAAAAGTTCCTAGCAAGCTTTTAGGGTCAGTCACCCTTGGTCAGGCGTAGGGAGTCTCTGCTGGTCTGAGAGAGACCTAAACACTCCTCCTTCAGGGCTTGAGCTAATCCCTGTGAAAGGAGAAACAGGATGAAAATGTCCTGGTGGGTTGGACAAATTATCCTAGAACTGCTTTCTACAAGGTTTCCTGTAATCTCCTTTGAAGTAGCTGGAAATCACAACTGTCCCTGACAGGACACAGGAGCAGCCAGCTTACTTATCTGATTTGGAAAATACCTCATCTGCACTCTTCTTGAGCTTGTCAGTTGAACCTGTCTCTGAGAAAATAAACAGGATCTTACCTGTCATCCTTTTCCTGGTATTCACAGCCTCACTTCATCCTCTCACTCAGGACCTTCATGGTAAACAAGAATTTCTTTGAAAGGATGATCACTGGAAGTAAAAGTAGTGCAAGTGTAAGCATGAATAGTATTTAAAAAAGCTCTTGTGATCTACATGCAACAGCCTTATTTCATAGATTTCATAGACATCAGGGCTGGAAGGGACCTCGGAAGATCATCGAGTCCAGCCCCCCGCCCAAAGGGCAGGAAGTCAGCTGGGGTCATAGGATCCCAGCAAGATAAGCATCCAGTTTCATCTTGAAGGTGTTCAATGAAGGCGCTTGAACCACCTCCGGTGGCAGGCTGTTCCAGACCTTGGGGGCTCGGACAGTAAAGAAATTCTTCCTTATGTCCAGCCTGAAATGATCTTGAAGTAGTTTGTGACCATTCGACCTTGTCATCCCTTGGGGTGCTCTGGTGAACAAACGTTCCCCCAGATACTGGTGGTCACCCCTGATAAACTTGTAGGTGGCCATCAGATCACCCCTGAGCCTGCGCTTTTTCAGGCTAAAGAGCCCCAGGGCTCTCAGCCTGTCATCGTAGGGTCTGCTTCCCTGTCCTCTGATCATGCGCGTGGCTCTTCTCTGGACTCTCTCAAGCTTCTCCCCATCCTTTTTGAATTGTGGAGCCCAAAACTGGACACAGTACTCCAGCTGCGGCCTCACTAAGGCCAAGTACAGGGGGAGAATGACGTCCCGGGATTTGCTTGAGAAGCATCTATGGATGCAAGCCAGCGTTTTGGTCGCTTTACTAGCCGCCGCATCGCATTGCAGGCTCATGTTCAGCTTGTGGTCAATGATGACCCCCAAGTCTCTTTCTTCCATAGTGCTAGCCAACATAGCACTGCCGAGCCTATAAGGATGCTGCGGGTTTTTTTTCCCAAGGTGGAGAACCTTGCATTTATTGGCGTTGAACACCATCAGATTCTTATCCGCCCACTTGCTGAGCCTGTCCAGGTCAGCCTGGATAACCCGCCTGTCTTCTGGTGTGGATGCTTTGCCCCAAAGTTTGGTGTCATCGGCTAACTTGGCCAGTTCACTTCTGACTCCAGTGTCCACATCATTAATGAAGATGTTGAACAATCACTTTATACAAAAAGTGATTGTATAATTAATGACAATAAAAATGAAAAGGAAGATACCTGCTCACATCACTGAATCTGGGAAAAGAAACAATGCCATGTAATTTAGGTGACCACACATTATTTTGAAACAATGAATAATAAACAACAGATAGTCATGGTGGATATTTTGCAAACAATTTGGGCCCAAGAGAAAGGATGGCTTTGTGATGCTCAGTGATTGTGTGGTAACTACTACAACAGGATGGTTATCTTAGGCAAAGTCTCTCAATGCTACCAAAATAAGATCGGTTTTGCAAAAATCATGTTCTGTTTGGAGTTGCTGTGAACCCAAATGCATTACATTCATTGTTCACAGCACATATTTCATCCGGCCCTGCTTGGAACTGCAGTGTCCACATATACATCCCTCAGATCTGCTGTCACTTTTATTACCATTGACATACAGATACTGTAAAAGCAGTTCACAGTTCTGAGTTACTAGTGCAGGAGAGCATATCTTTCCCCCCTCCTTTGACTCACTCTCCTTTGATTTGGTTTGCCTCTTGTCTCCTGCTCCCTTGAGAACAGAACTGTTTACAGTTATTCTCTACAGCTCCATTATCTGACAGATGAAGCTCTTCTTCACCAGTCAGTCCTGATTACCAGAAATGTAGGTGTGATGTATAAACATTTGCAAAGATGCTAGTGTGAACTTATTTTAGGCCATGGCTAGTTTACAAACCGTTCAGTTATTAGCAAGTCTATCCTGAAGGAGCCTGGGGGTGAGGGAACTCACCTAAATTCTGCCCCTTGATTGGATGACTGGAATATTATTTGTTCTGTTTATAAAGAGTGAATAATGAGTGTGAGCTGGACGAAATTGAGCAGTAACTTGGAAACTCATAATGGCTGGGCTGACAGCTCAGGGATCAGCCCAACACCTTGTTGCCGAACACATGGCAGCTCTTTCTCAGGACTAAGCTCCCTGCCTTTATCTCAGCTTTTGCCTGGCAACCCATGAAAGCCTGGTGGACCCTCACGCACTGCTGATTCCTCTGCCATGGATTCCAGGGCAATGGGCATGCTTCAGCAACAGTGGGTGCATCTACACATGTGTCCGACTGTGCAGTTGTTACTGTGCAGTCATGTAGTACTTGCTAAAGCAAGTAATGGCAGTTACTGTGCAGTCAGTTAGTACTTGCTAAAGCACTTGTTGCTACTGCACAGTAGTGTTGGCATCACAGTTCATGTCCACCAATGCTACATTGCTGTAGCTCGTCACTATGGCGAAATAATGTCTTGTGTAGATGTGCCCGTTGAGTCTAAAAAGAGCCTTGGCTAAGCACATCGCTACTGGCAGCAGAAATACTGACATGGTTTCCCCTGGGGTCTGATCTCTGCCACAGCATTTCCTGGGCTTAATCAAGAGGAACTCTGTGATGGCCACCTAAAGTCAGATCCACACCAGTGAAGGGACCTTGCCACCCTCCTCTCTTCTTGAGCTCCAAATCTAGAATTAAAACATTCCACTGGCATCAGGACCGCCCCCCCTCCCTGCCTTCACCCTGGGCACTGTTTGAGCAAAGGGCTGGTGCTGGGTTCACTGACCCCACTCAGGCTGGGATTGAGCATCTTTTCAAGGTCACAGCTCCCCAAGCCACACTCAGCGCATTGCATTCTGTCAGGTCACACGCACGATAAAATGTCTCAGTCTGCTACTTTACCAGCAGGATTCATTTCTTCAGGGTAATGTGCTTCTGTGATAAATCACACAGTGGCTGATAGGCATCACTCAGGCTGTAATTTGATCCTGATAACATGGACAGGCAGCTTCAGCTTTGCTCCTACGCTTCATTACACTTTTAGAACTCCTTGATTGAATTATGGCCACGCCGTGTCTAGTTGCCTTTGTACTCTTCATTAGGTAATGTTCAGAGTGATATGAAATTGCATCAGTGGGCGTATCTTGTGTCCACTGTAACAGCAGTCCTTTTGCCATGGTGCATGTAAGAAGCTAAGCAGAGTGCTAATTCTCTGGACCCCAGAGGCTTTGGTGCATATCCCTGTTGAAAAAGGGATAATAAATTCCACAGCTGTGTCTCCAGGGGAACAGAAGGAGCGAAGGGGGAAGAGATTCTCTCAGGCTGTAAGTCAGTGGAAAAAAGCTGAGTATTTGTAGAGCAGCAATGAAACCAAGTGAACGAAGTATCTGACCAGCAGAGACCAGCAGGCGCTGCTGCCCAATGCTACATCTTCCCTCCGCTTTTTTTGGCAACAGTCCTTGAAAAATGCTCACGTCCTTCCTATGGTGCTGGTTTCTGAAGATCAGACCTTGGCTCCATAAAAAGACTTTTGCTTGATTTGGTTGAACGGATGCAGTCAAACCACTACACATCCTTTCATGGAGACTGACCATGAAGACTCTGTGCAGTGTAGCATTTGGTGCTGATAATGATAACACTCTTAATGAGGTTGTGGATGTACAAACAACACACCATGGGATAAACGGGCAGGAACTGTCTCTGCTTTCACTAAGCTCTAAGTCACTGCAGGTTAACTTTCACTTACCATGGGGTAAGAGCAGCTGATGTATGGTAATGACCTGTCCCCCTTTGCCCCACAGTAAATTAAGCTGGTTTAAGTGGAAGTAGGAGAATCACTGCAGCATTTTACTCTGATTTTGTTAAGTTGGTACAAAAGCATCTGTTAATGAGTGCAACTCTGCATATAAATTCTTAAAAAAAAAGGCAAGAAATAAAATGAAGTGCAATGATTTTATCCTGTATCAGGCAGAGATTTGTAGCTTGTGTTGATCAAGAACAAACAAGGAGAAAATGTGATAATAGTTGGAGGCTTCTGGATAATTCAGGAGCTGTAAATCTTTCCTCTGAAGTCACACTCTCTTTCTCTCTGCCTAGTTTCTAGTTACACCGACTGCAAGATTTACTGTCCCCTGAAACGGTTACTGAATGCAGTATTGGCTTGCATATTATGGATTCTTAGATTGCAAGTAGCATTAGCCGTAATGGAAACAGAGAAATTGATGTCTGTCTGAGACGCCCTGCTTACCACTCAGAAAAAATAGTAGGCCAACGCCTGCATTCCTTAGTCCTTCTTCAGGCAAAATCCCAATGGGCTTCAGCAGCTGTTATATTGTTAAACGGACTAGAATTCTCTACTGCAAACAAAGTGGCTGTTGGGGGATATGTTAATTAAGGGTCAGGCATGCAGGCTGTCTCTCCAAATAGGAGGGAGACACGCTATTGGCAATACCTCAGTGTTACCTGCTCACTGTGTCTGGGCATCCTCAATTATATTTATGGTTCCAATTTGACACAGGCAGCACCAATTATTCAGGTATGATCTCATAGGGCATGTCTATAAAGTTTTCCTTCTGACTCTGGATCTGTCATGGGGCACACAGGAGACTGGCAAGTGACCCGGTAGAGATGCCCATAGAGTCCAGCTGGATCTCTTTCTTCTGAGAGGAAGGATGGACTTTTGGATAAGGCACTACATTGGCACGTGGATGATGTGGGCGCATTTCTGGCTCTGTGTGACATTGGGCAACTCACTTAATTCCAGTCTTCATTGGTAAATATTTAAAATGCTTCCTTTGTCTATTGCAAGTGACAGCTCTTTGGTGAGGTGAGAGTGTCTTTGTTTGTCCAGCACCGTATATAATGAGACTCTAATCTTGGCATATAACTGTAGGCACTAATATGATCCATGCCTGTAGCACTGATTCTACAGCTGTGAAGTCCAGGATGCTGCAGAATTCAGCATTATTACTGCAGTCAGGCACCTGCCATCTTGCTTTCCTGTCCCTTCTCTGGATACCTTCACCATTACAAGTGGCAGCGATTCAGAGCCAGACTCCAGAACATAGCCAGGGTATAGACTAAGCCAGTCTCCCTGGAGAACTGCATTGCGGCAGAGCCTACCAGTTAGACTCTAATTATTAGGGAGCCTTAGAATAGTGACTAGATTTTATCTGCATGGTCTCATGAGAGACAGAGCAGATTAAGTGACTCGCTCCCCTCTTCACAGGGATACTGGCACAAAGCTGGTTGAGCGCATTATATTATCTTATCCATGATATTATCCTTTCTCCAGGATAACAGAGAAGGCAGTGCACTCAGATTTTAAGGGAGAAACATATAGCTCTGGATACCAGCTATGGGTTCCTCCATTCTCTTGAGCATGGTACACCTAGGTAGTCCTGAGCGTCATGAGAGGTAGGTTCCTTAAGAAGCTGGGCAGTTTGGAGTGCAGTGAAAGTTAGTGGTTGAAAAAAAATACTCCTAGAAAATAGTCCTAGATAAAAAGAATTAATCCACCATCCTTTGGGACAAGGGCCTCCTTGTCTATGCTGTTGTTTACAATGCTCACTTTGGCACATCATTCCCTCTGTATGTACCAGGGAGTGGGGATCTTATAGCAAGCCTTGCCTGCCATTGTGTTCCCCACACAGCCCAGCTGGCCAGCTTCCACATCCAACTGGCACAGCCTCACAAAAACTCAACGGATGTAGATCTGTGGGTACATTCATAGTGGTGGACAGGATGGGGATTGGGGGTGGGGGGGCGGAGAGGTGGGACTCAGTTAAACTGGAAGTGAAATCTGGGGACTCTAAAGGTTAATTTGTTCTGATCCTACCCTCATGTTTACTGCCTTCTCTGAGGGTTGACATAAGCCAAAATGGGCTTTTTGGGATACAGCTGCAGCTACCAAACAGTACAGTTAAAATTTTCTTCAGTATAATGCAAGGGGAAGGCATGGAGAGTCTGTGTTAGGGCCACTTGTGGCAGTTCAACACAGCCCTCCAGTGGCTGCTCGTTCCTTAAGACAAACTCATACTCCAAACCAGCTTGCAGTCCTGCTGTGCTCCACTTGTTGCTTTCCCCACTCGGAATATAAATAAAAAAGCATACTGTGCTGTCTGAAACATGTTGCCTGCTGCCCTATAGAGTCATCTTGAAAGAGATTTTGTCTGAACTGTGACTTTTAACAGGAGGCTGAGACTGTAGCTGTTAGAAGAGAGAGATCAGACAGATGTTGCATCTTCAAAGAAATAATAATGAAGGTAGATAAAAGTTTCAAAGCTTTGTTTGTTTAGAACAAATGGCTACCACTTCCCAGGTAAGTGTCTCTGGACAGTTAAAAACTTGGAGCCTCATTGGACATCTTTCTTTTTGACAGCTTTTTCACAGGAAAAGGCTGCGTGGAGCCAAAAACAGCAATACAGAAAGAAAAGAATGGCAGGCATCTCTAGGTAGCTGAATGCAGATTTTCCAGTTAGAAAGAGAGAGAACGAGACCTTTGCAGCAGTGCTGCAGGGATAGGGCTTGCGGGGTTTCCAAGCTTGTTCTTGTGGTTAAACTGCTCAGGGTATCCTGCATGGGGTTTGAGTTGGAGTAACCCGAGCTAGGGTTAGGATTATAATCCCTTTTTTTCTCAACTGTAAAGATTAGAAATTTATTTTAAAAAAGAATCTGGGATGCTGACTTAATAACCATATGAACCCAGGATGCATTAAGAAAAATCCCAAATGATGTGGGACCTGTGGCAAAAATGATGAGTTGGTGATTGTGGCGGACCAGTAGGGGGCGCTCCTGTGTTGAGCCGCCCACCTCCCTGCACCCGACCACCTTCCAGGCTCCAAGTGCCTCCCTTGGGGTGCCTCCCGTCCGGCCGACCCCTTCCCTGGAGCACACCCGCTAGCCTGGGGTTCCCGCTGCCACCATCCAAGGCTCTGGACTCACTTCTGGCTCTGCGCACCTTGGAGAACACAGGCCTGATTGTCCAAGGGGTACTAGACCCAATACAAGCACTTGGGGCACTTCCCCAAGTCAGGGGCTTATTAGGGAAGCCTCCCTTAGTCCACTGACCTAAGGGGCCTCCTTGGCATAATTTAGACCCACCCCTCAATAAGTCTCCCACACCGGTCACAAAGGAGAACTTTATTGATTACAGGGGGTAGGGCGGAAACAGGGTAAAAGGTAGAGCAATATCATAGAAATCTTACAGGAAGATCAAAGGAATCCCATAGAGCAAACCAGGGTGGCTGAGGTAGCCGTTTAAACACGCATCTGAGTTACTGAAGCTAAATATCTAATCGGATCTCTAGTAGGTTACTCACTCACATCATCCAGAGGTGGTTGCTGTTTCCTCTGGAGGCAGGGCACTCTTGGAGCATGCGGTGATGAGGAGACAGCCAGGATCAGATTCACCTGGATGACCGCATGGCTAATGGCTGCTCTTCTTCCTGGCCCAGGCCTTTTTATAACCTCTCTGACCTCAGCAGCCCAGTCCAACCGAAGATGCCAATACTGGCTACAAACCGTCCAATCTGCATGGCATCCCTGGCTACCTGGGCCCGCGCGCAGGGCCGGGTCTTTCCCCCCCTGCCCAGGTGACCAGAGCATCGCCTCCCAGGCGCCAGGCTTTTGTCTGCAGACAAGGAGCGAGATCCCCGCTGTGAGGGATTCAACGGCCGCCTCTCAGGCTGGCTGAGACAGATCTCGGGAGAGGGGCACCGACGGGGCATTTCTGTCACAGTGATGCTGCATATGAGGACATCAGGAGTGCTCAAAAAAGGCAGAAATGTTTCCATGGATTATATCAAAACCTGAAAAGATGTTTGTACAGTAAAATCTTTGTTATCTGGCATGAGTGGGGTAAGCGGGGGTGCCAGTCATCTAAAAATTCTGGTTTTATACCCTGTGCAGCCAGGATCACAGCCAGCCTAGCAGGCAGGTAAGTTTCTTTCAATCTACTTTCTTTTATCTGTGCACTGGGCAAGGGCAGGCTGCAGCTGCAGGCTGGGATCTGTTCCCAGCCTCTGCTTTGAAAGCGGCAAGGCACAGCGCCATGTATGCCCCACCACCCGGCGGGCCAGACAGTGAGGCAGGCCAGTCCCAGTGTCCAGCGCTACCGCCAAACACACGGAGCTCAGCATGCCCACCCCTGCTGGGAAGAGCCCAGGGCTGCCCTGGCCCCAGCCCGCAGTGGCAGCCCACCCTGCCCCGTGCAGATCTATTAAATTCCTGTTACTAGAGTATTCCGGTTAGTAAAATGCTGGTTAACACAGCTTTACTGTACATCTTTAACTCTATTCTTCCAAAGCTTCAAACATGTTAATGAAAGTAGAATAGACCAGGGGTGAATGGGAGGAGTGATTCATTGCTGTTGTTTAGACTCAAGAGATTTGTCCTAACTGAAGCAGCTGTTGGCCAGTTCATTTTAGGAATTAAAAAGTTACAAATCCAATGTTAGAGGTTCACCTTTCAGAAATACTTCTTGAAAACAAGTACTCCTAGGTATCCTATCACTGTTTGAACTGCCCTCTTCCTTTCCAGACCTCTATAGCAGCAACAAACCCTGGCAGAACCAGGTCCCATAATTCACCAGCAATGGAAGCTCTAATGGAAGCAGAAACAAACACGCATATTCACGAGAAAACATAAACAATTAGTGGCATGGTTTTTTTGTGTCCAGACAGCAAATTCACTGTAATTACATCTGCTTCAACATTCTCCAAGCTGCATTGCCTAATTGTATTGAGGCCAGTGTCTTCCGAAAAAAAATCAAAGCAGCAACTCTCTGTCAGTGTGCAGCCCATGGGCTACATACTGCATGGGCCAGACGCTGCAGGGACAGGCTCCTAGGCTGTCCCATGGCTGCAGGGCCCTGCAGTCTGCTAGTTGGACAGCCCTGAGGTAAGGATTGTGAGATGTTCAGAGACTACAGTAATTTGGAGCAGGCAAGTACCACAGGTAGGACTGATGTTTCAGCTCATTCTGACCTTGTATGGAGGTCAGAAAGAGATTTGTGTACAATAAAGCTTCACAGATGGGTCTTTGATTCAGCAAAAGGAGTTGGGGGAGGGTTAAAATATCTACCCTTCCATGTTAATATTCAATACAAAGAATTCCCTTAGGCATTCTCCTTCCTTCCTTAAGGAACTTCTTTAACTTTTGTCCCTTCCGTCTGTATGCAGAAGCTTAAATTTCCTCAAGCTCAGGCATCAAGGCAGCCAGCTGGGACACTTATATTGGCAACTGGCAGCTAGGTTCCTGTCTGGGAAAAAGTAAGTGCTGCTCTGAATAATCAGATGTAGCACTGGGCAGCTAATGCAACTGCCCTAGTTTGCCAACCTGGCTGGATGTCAGTCAGCTACAGCAGTAGGATGTAGCAGTCCTGATAAAATAATAACATCTGTTGTCTTGGTAAATTATATCATCAAAGGCAGAGCTCTGTTTTTCTGTCTTTGTCAGCTCAAGCCAAGCAAATATTTTGCTCCTGTGACACAATTTAATGACTGGGAAAGGGAAAAAAACTAACAGACACGGTATGGACAGAAATGCAAGTCTCATCTAAAAATTAATTTTTCATGCAGGTCAAAAATATCACGTGCTCTTCTCTTGTTTTTCAGTCGAATATTTGAATTATTAGTTTGTGCATGTAATTTCAAGGAAACTTTATGGATTTGGCTTTGCAACTACATCATGGCAAAACCAAATCAATTTGCCACATTTGCTAAAAGCTTTCCTTTGTAAAATTTCCCTTATGGCCATGGAGAGTTCAGATTGTATGAAAAAAGCTTGGAGGACTTTTTGGTTTTTACTTGGCTTTTTTAGAAGCATCCAAGACCTGACTCAATCTATAGATTCAGCTGCTGATAATGGACTTTGATTTGATATCTCCAGGCATTCTAGATAAACAGCTATGAGATGAACAAAGGCTACATTGGGCATCCGTATGCTACTATGAAGGACAGAGTAGGAATGCCATAGTTTAGACAATTGCTTTCAGTATATATACAGGGTTAAACTTGTCATAATTGCAATACATGCACCAGATAAAATAGTAGACACTTCACTAAACTTGTAACAAATTACCACTATACTATATGCGTACACACATGGCTGGCCTTGCCTTCATGGTTCCCTAGTCCAAGTTTGCCTCTGTTCTACTTCATTGCTTTCTCCCACCCCCGACACAATGCATACTGGCAACCTGGGCTCCCACAACAAAGTCCCTATCATCAGAATGTGGTATATCTCAAAGTCCCAGAGGTATCATTAGAAATATGTTTAAGTGGTTAGGAGCCCTCACTGTGATGAAAGGTGCATTGCATGAGGCACTGAACATAAATAAAAAGACAACCCTCAACCCAAAGAGCTTATCATATGAAAATGGACAAGACAGAGCAAGCAAAAAAGAAAAAAGAGCATTGTTCGCCTCCTGTTTCAGATGGGACTCAGAGTCATAGCTTTCCAAAAGTATTTAAGTACTGTATTGCTGTGTACAGTGTTGTAAGATCAATATAAAACTTAGACAGCTAAGTTTCATTTTGTGGTGTAAAGCCCCAGTCCTCAGAGGTATTTCCATAAACTAATTTACTGAGAGTTCAGCACCCAGCTACACATCTTTGAGGATCCAGGCACAAATCCCATCAAAAACAGAAGTTAGTGGTCTTGCTTAAGGTCACAAACTGAGCAGAACAACACTTAGATACCTTTAAAAACACAGGATTTTTTCACATTCTGCTATTTCCTTCTACTAATTCACTTCATGGGGCAACTACATGTATGTCTACACTGCCTCTTTGCTGCTCTTGAAGCTGCTGCTAAAAAGAATAAGCCCAATCCACCAACTCCTGCTCCATTATACTCCAAACCCAGAACTGAGGCAGTAAGGATAATCTGGGGAACAGCCTTACTGCTGCTTTCAAGATCTGTCTCTGACTGGGTTAAAAGCGGCAACAGAAGGCGTCCACTAAGTGCACCACCATCTCACATCTGCGTTTGGAGTGAATTGGACTGGTGTGAGAGCAGATGGGCAGGGTTTATTTTTGGCAGCCGCTTTGAGCACAACATAGAGCCAAAAGACACGCCTTAGGTCAGAGGCAGGCAAAATATGGCTTGTGGGCCAAATCCGGCCTGCCTGGCCATTCTGTCTGGCTTGGAAGGCCCCTAAAAAATTTAGAAAATTAATATTTATCTGCCCCGGCAGCCTGTCAAAGCTGGCAAGAGCCAGGGGCAGTAGGACCCAGGGGAATAACTCTGCAGGACTGAACAGCCCACCCCCAGACATTTCACTCCCTTCCTGCCTCGCCCTGATCCAGCACAATGTGACTGCCGGTTGCATGCCAGGGAGCACGGGACCAGGCCTACATGGGGGGGCGGGATGTGCGTGCATGTGTGTGTGTATTATATTTAGGCAGGGACAGTGTGTGGTGGGGGGAGCAGGCAGGGACTCCGTGTATGTCTGTATGGAGGCAGAAACAGTGTGTGTGTGTGTGTGTGTAGGCAGGGGCAGAGTGTGTGTGTGTTCATAGGCTGAGTCCCACACGCACACCCCACCATATATATGCACCCACACACCCCTCGCACTGCTATACATGTAGATCCCCGGCACCCAGTCCCCCACAAACCCCATACCCACCCATGCCCCACATATCCACACACACACACCCACACCCCCCCACAAACCTATACCCACCCCCTACAATATACAAGAGTAAGACTTCATTTTAAGCTATTTTGCAATCACCTCTGTGTGAACTACACAAGTACATGTAAATCAGGACAAAAATATTTTTTGAAACCAAATTAATGAATGTTGTAGATGTTCATTGTTTTAGAAAATAATTTGGTATTTTTGTGGTTCCAAGATGGCAGACCCCCTTGCTGAAAGGAATACTTCTGAGGAGCAAGGGGAGGGCCTTCTGGTGGCAAAGGGCAGGG